>NW_016908243.1:22932-85174 GCF_001483705.2 Eufriesea mexicana | reverse complement strand
GGTTAAGATATCTTAGAGTTTTGTACTATAGACATCTATTCTGTGGATTTCTGCGCTCTCCGTCACTCTAAAATACTCCGCTCGACCCAGTGGACGCGAGCAATGGAGTTCGTGGCACGTTAGCTTGTGATAGGTTACGCTTGGTTGGATTAGGTGAGGTCAAGTTTGGTCAGGTTAGCTCTGGCTTTCGTGCCGTACACTGTTAACCGGTGGATTTTTGTGATCTACTGTGCTCTACTGTATTCTCCTTGGCTGAGCGGAGCGCGGAAGCAGTCGCCGCGGCTCGTTATTTTGAGTTATGCTACGTTCGGTTAGGTTAGTTTAAGTCATGTTATGTTAGGGTATCTTCGACTTACGTGGTCTACACTGCAATGCGGTGGATTTCTGCACTCTACTGTGCTCTAGTTTGTTCTGCTTGGAGCTGGGGAAGCCAGTAATCGTGTTCTCGGAATATTAGGTTGAGATAGGGTACGTTTCGTTGTGTTGCATTAGCTTAGGTTTGGTTTGGGTTGTTTCGACTTTTCTGCTATACACTGCTATTCTATGGTCTTCTGCGCTCTGCTCTCCTGTAATATGCTCTGCTTGACCCTGTGGAGATCAGCAATACTGGTCGCGGCACGTTAGGATGAGATAGATTAAGTTCGGCTTGGTCAGATTGAGTTGGGTTAGGCAAAGATGACATTGACTTTTGTGCTCAACACAGCAATTCTATGGACATTTGTGCTCTACTGTGCCCTATCATATTCCGCTTGCCTCTGGTAGGGCCAGCAGTAGTGGTCGCTGCATGTTAGGTTGAGTTTGGTTACGTTAGGGTATGTAACAATTGGCTACGCCAGGAGAGGATAGATCTAACTTTCGTGCTAGGCACTGCTATTCGGTGGACTTTGGCGCTCCACGGTTGTCTGATATGTTCAGCTTGGCTCTGGGAAAGGCAGCAAAAGTGGTCTTGGCACGATATGCTGAGTTAGGCAACGTTTGTTTGGGTTAGGTATGGTCAGGTTACGTTAGGATATTTTTGACCTTTGTGCTGTACACTGAAACGCTGAGGATGACTGTGATCCACTGTGCTGTAGTATATTCTGCTTGGATCTGGGGAGGTCAGCAATAGTGGCGTTGGGCGGTTAGGTTGAGTTAGGTTAGACTTGGTTATCCTACGTTAGTTTAGGTTAGGCTAGGATAGCCTTGACTTTTGTGCTACACACTGCTGTTATGCCGACATCTACGCAGTACTGTGATTAAGCGTGCTCGACCTTGCTCTAGTGGCGCCAGAAGCAGTGGCAGCGGCGCGTTAGGCTGTGTTAGGTTACGCTTGAATGGGTTAGGTTTGGACGCGTTTGGTTGGGGTATCTTTGACTTTCGAGCTTTAAACTGCAATGTGTATGATTTCTGCGCTCTACTGAGCTCTGGCATATTCTGATTGGCTCTGCGGTGGTCAGAAATAGTGGTCTGGGCTCGTTGGGTTGAGTTATGTTACGTTTGGTTAGGTTAGGCTAGGATTACTTTCACTTTTACGCTGTAATCTGCTATTCGGTGGAATTGTGCTCACTACTGTGATCTAATATGTTACGCTTTGCTCTGTCTAGGCCAGAAATTGTGGCCGCGGCGCGATAGGTTGTGTTTGGTTACGTTTGGGTGGGTTCTCTTTGTTTCGGTTAGGTTAGGATATCTTCGACTTCTGCCATGTACACTGGAATGTGGTAGACTTCTAGCATGTACCATACTCAAGTAAGTTCTGCTTGGCCCTGGAGATATCGGTAATCGTGTTGCCGGCATATTAGGTGGCGATAGGATACGTTTGGATCCGTTACGTTAGCTTTGATCAGGTTTGGACAGTTTCTACTTTTCTGCTATACACTGCGCTTCGATGGATGCCTGCTCTATACTCTCCTCTAACATGTTCTGCTTGACTCAGTGCAGGTCAGCAATACTTATCACGGCTCGTTATGTCCAGTTCGATTACCTTTGGTTAGGATTGGTTGTCTTGGGGTGGGCTAGGTTAGCTTTGCCTTTTGTGCTATACACTGCTATTCGGCGGATTTCTGCGCTCTACTCTACTCTAATATGCTCTGCTCGGCTCTCAGGAGTCCAGCAGTTGCGGTCTCGGCACGTTAGGTTGGGCTATGCTACGTTCGGCTAGGGTTTGATAGTTTGGGTTAGGTTTGCATAGATTTGACTGTCGTGGTGTACACTGCTATTCGTTGGATACCTGCGCTCCACTCTGCTCCGGTATATTCCGCTCGGAACTAGGGATGCCAGCGATTGTGGTCTCAGCACGTTAGGTTTAGTTATGCTACGGTTGGCTTTGTTAAGTTTGTTTGGGTTTGGTGTGGATTGCTCCGTCTTTCGTGGAACGCTCCGTTATTCCGTGGACCTCTGCTCCCTACCGTGCTATAATATATTCTGCTTGACCCCGTGGGGTCTGTGAATGGCGGTCGCGCCATGTTATGTATAGGTAGGCTACGTTTGGTTAGGTTACGGTGGCTTGGGCTAGGTGTGTGTATCTCTGCCTCTTCCGCTATACAACACGATTCTATGGTTTTCTGGACACCATCCGCTCTAGTACGATCTTCTTTACACTGGGGACGCCAGCAATAGTGGTCGCGTCACGCTCGTTTGATTTATATTACGTTCGGTTATGTTACGGTTGGTTATTTTAAGAGAGTATAGCTTTGACCTTTGTGCTATACACCTACCTTGGGTGAATCACTGCGCTCTACTGGGCTCTGATATCTTCTGCTTTGCTCCGGGGATGTCAGCAATAATGGTCTAGGCACGTTAGGTTGAGTTATGTTACGTTTGGATATGTTATGTTTCGTGTGGGCACGATAGGATAGTTTAGTCTCTATACGTTTGGATAGGTTAGGATAGGATAAAGTACACATTTGTGCACTTCACTGCTATTCGGTGGATTCCAGGGCTCTACATTGCTCTGCTACGTTCCGCTCAACTCACGGGATGAGAGGAGCACTGGCCGTGGCACGTTAGGTTGTGTCACGTTAGGTTTGGTTTGGTTAGGTTAGGCTGTGGTTGGTTACCGTGGCTTCGACTATCGTGCTTTACAAAGTTATTCCGTGGATTCCTGCAATTCACTGTACTCTACCCAAACCTGCACGTCCCTGGAGGGCCAGCAATAATGGTCACGGAACGTTACCTTGAGTTTGGCCCCGACAGGTTAGGTTGTTATTTTGGGTTAGGTTTGGATGTCTTTGAATTTTCTGCAGTACACCGCAATCCGTTGGGCTTCTGCACACTACTCTCCTCTAATATGTTCTGCTTCGCTCTGTGGAGGCCAGCAATAGTGGTGGCGGTACGTTAGGTTGAGCTTGGTTACGTTTGTCAGTGTTAGGCTACGTTGGGTTAGGCTGGGATAGCTGCGACTTTTGTGCTGCGCACTGCAATTCTATGGACTCTTGCGCCCTTTTGTTCGCTGTGACACTCCGCTTTTCTCCGGGGACGCCAGAAGTAGCGGTCGCGGCACTTTCCATTGTGTTATGTTACGTACGGTTAGGTGAGATTTGGTATTGTTAGGACGGGATAGCTTTGACATTTACCTATGCACTGCTACTCGGTCAATTTCAGCGTCCTACATTGCTCTGCTATACCCTGCTTGGCTCTCTTGAGGCCAGCAATAGCGGCCGTGGCACACCAGTTTGTGTTACGTTACTCTTGGATATGTTACGTTTCATCAGGTCAGGAGCGGTTTGCTTTTACCTTTGTGCTATACACTGCTGTTCGGTTGATTTCTGCACTCTGCTACGCTGTAGCATGCTCTGCTAGGCTCTGGCGATGCCGACTATAGAGGTCTCGGCACGTTAGGATTTGTGAGATTACGTTTGCTTGTGTTTGGTTATGCTGAGGTACGCTGGGATAGCTATGACTTTTGTGCTACGCATTGCAATCCTATGGACTCCTGCGCCCTATATTGCGTTATCACTATCTGCTTATCTCCGGCGACGCCAGGAACGGCAGTCGCGGCACGTTAGGTTGAGCTATGTTACGTTTGTTTAGTTAAGGTTTGGTTAGGTTACGATGGGATAGCTTTGACTTTTGCTCTGTACACTGCCATTCGGTCGACGTCAGCGCACTGCATTGCTCTACTAGCATCTGCTTGTCTCTGTGGAGGTCAGCAATAGCGGTCGAGGCACGTTTGGTTGCGCTATGTTACGTTCTGCTGGTTTAGGTTAGGTTAAGTTTGATAAGGATGGCCATGACTTTTGTGCTATACACTGCTTTTCGGTGGATTCATGCAATCTATATTGCTCTACTATTCTATGCTCGACAGTGGGAGGCGAGCGACGGTGGTCGTGGCTCGTCAGGCTGGGTTAGGCTACACTCGGTCAGGTTAGGTTAGGCCAAGTTTTGCTAGAATGGCACCGACTATCGTGCCATACACAGTTTTTCGGTAGATTTCTGCTATCTACTGTGCTCTACTACATTCTGCGTTGCTCTGGAAGTCCAGGAGCAGTGGCCGCGCCACGTCATATTGTGTTATGCTTCCTTCGGTTGGGTTAGTTTAGGTCAGGTTAGGTAAGGATGTCTACGGCTTCTGAACTGTTCACTCCAATGCGGTGGATTTCTGGGCTCTACTGCGTTCCAATGCGCTCTGCTTGGCTCTGTGGTGGCCAGTAATAGTGGGCTCGGCTAGTTAGGTTGAGTTACGTTACGTATCGTTGGGTCAGGTTTGGAAGGTTTCGTTAGGGTTTTTTGATTTTTGTGCTAAACACTGCTATTCGGTGGATTTCGGCGCCCTACATTGCTCCACTATACTCTGCTCGACTATGGGGAGGCGTGCAGTGGTTGTCGTGGCACGTTAGTTTGGGTTATGTTACGTTCGGTTTGGTTAGGTTAGGTTATGTTTACTTAGGATACTTTTGACTTTCCTGCTTTGCACTATTATCCTGAGGATTCCGGTGATCTACTGTGCTGTACAACGTTCTGCCTGGTTCTGTGGCGGCAAGCAGGAGCTGCCGCGATAGGTTACGTCGAGCAATGCTACGCTTGGATATGTTAGGTTTGATCATGTTATGTTACGATATCTTCGTCTCTTGTGCTACGCACTGCTATGCGGTCGATCTCTGCGCTCTACGTTGCTGTACTATACTCCGCGCGACTCTGGAGTGGTGAGCAATAGTGGCCGTCGCACGTTAGGTTCAGTTATGATATGGTCGATTAGGTCAGGTGAGTATAGGATATCTTCGACTATTGTGCTGTTCACAATCATGCGGTGGATATCTGCGCACTACTGCTCCCTGGTACATTCGGATTGTCTCTGTGGAGTCCAGCAATAGTGGTATCGTCATCTCCGGTTGGGTTATGTTCGTTTGTCCGTGCTAGGACATGCTACTTCGACCTTTATGCTATACCCTGCTTTTCGGTGGATTTCTGCGCGCTAATGTGCTGTAATCTGCTCTACTTGGCTCTAAGAAGGCCTTGAATGGCGGTCGCGGCGTGTTATTTTGTGTTAGACTACGTTTGGTTCGGTTAGTTTTAGTCAAGTTTGGCCATGGTATGCATGACTTTTCTGCTATACACTGGAATGCGATGGTTTTCTGCGCTGTACTGTGCTCTAGCATACTCTGCTTGGCTCTGGCGCGCCAGCAATTGTGGTGTCGGTATATTAGCTTGAGTTATGCTACGTACGGCCATGTTACGTTTGACTAGTGTAGGATAGGATAGCTTCGACTTTTGTGCTATACACTGTTGTTCGGTGGATT
This sequence comes from Eufriesea mexicana, assembly GCF_001483705.2. Lineage (NCBI taxonomy): Eukaryota > Metazoa > Arthropoda > Insecta > Hymenoptera > Apidae > Eufriesea > Eufriesea mexicana. The sequence continues at coordinate 79,460 of NW_016908243.1, read as the reverse complement.
TCTGGGACCTATTGGGCCCTACTACTTTCTGCTTTGCCTTGTAGAGTACAGCATCAGTGCCGCGGAAAGTTATGATCCGTTAGGCTATATTAGGTTTGGTTGCGTTCGTCTGGGTCAGGTTTGGTTAGCTTTGACTTTTCTGCCGTACGCTGCGAATCTATAGATCTCTGTGCTCTACTCTCCTATAATATGTTCTGCTTGGCTCTGCGAACGCCAGAAAGAGTAATTGCGGCACATTATGTTCAGTTAGGTTACATTCGGTTGTGTTACGCTTGGCTTGGTTGGAATATAATGGATTTGAATTGTGTGTTATACACTGCTATGCGGAGGACTTCTACGCTCTACTGTGAACAGGTATGTTCTTCTTGAATCTCTGGAGGCCAGCAATATTGGTCTCGGCATGTGAGGTTTATTGAGGTTTCATTTAGCTGTGTTAGGTTATGCTGGGTATGGAGTGTTGGCTTTGACATTCTCGCTATACGTAGATACGCGGTGAATTCCCGCGATCTGCTGCACTCTGCAGTATTCTGCTTGGCTCTAGGGAGGCCAGCAGCAGAGTACGCGGCACGTCATTCGATTCATGCTACGTTTGGGTAGGTTATGTTTTGACAGGTTAGGTTAGCATATCTTTGACTTTTATGCTATACGCATCAATGCGGCGGATTTCTGACCTTTACTGTGCTCCAGTACATTCTGCGTGGCAGTGGGGAGGCCAGTGGTAGTGGACGCGGCACGTTAGGATGGGTTAGGTTACTTATGGTTATGTCAGTGTATGCTCGGCCCGGAGAGGATATGTTCGAATTTTGTGCTATACATTGCCCTTCGGAGGGCTTCTGCGCTCTACTGTGCTCTAGTATGTTCTTCTTCGATCTCTGTAGGCCATCAATATTGTTCTCGACACGTTAGGCTGGTTTAGGTTTCGGCTATCTATGTTAGGTTACGTTGTGTTGGGTGTGTTGTCTTCCACTTTCGTGCTTTGCACTGTTTTTCTGTGGGTTTCCGCGTTTTACTATGCTCCAATATGCTATGCTTGCCCCTGTGGCAGTCAGCGGTTGTGGCCTCGTCACGTTATGTTGAGTTATGCTACGTTTGGTTTGTTTTGGCTTGGTCAGGCTTGGACAGGATATCTTTCACTTTTGTGCTATACAATGCCATTCGGTGGATTTCTGCGTTCTACAGGGCTCTACTATATACTGCTTTGCCCTGGCGAAGAGAGCAACAGTCGTCGCGGTACGATACTTTCAGTTAGGCTACATTTGGGTAGGTTAAGTTCGTTTGGGTTTGGTTCGGTTAGTTTTCACTTTTCTGCCGTACACTGCAATTATATGGATCTCTGTTCTCTTCTGTCCTATAATGTTTCCTGCTTGGATCTGTTTAGGCCAGCAAGAGTGATTGCGGCATGTTAGTGTGAGTCAGGTTACGTTTGGTTATGTTCCGATTGGTTTCGTTAGGATATGTTGGCTCTGAATTTTGTGCTGCGCACTCCTATTTGGACGGCTTCTGCGCTGCACTGTGACCTAGTATTTTCTTCTTGGACCACTGGAGGCCAGCAGCATTGGTCTCGTCACGTTGTGTCGTGTTACACTACTTTCGGATATGTTAGGTTAGGCAAAGCTAGCTCAGGATATGTTTGACTTTTGTGCTATACACCGCATTGTGGTGGATTTCTGCGCTCTGCTGTGCTCCAGTATATTCTGCTTGCCTCTGTGGAGGCCAGCAATTGTGGTCTCGTCGTGTTACGTTTAGTTGGGTTACGTTCGTGTAAGCTAAGTTAGGATAGGCTACTTTGACTTTTGTGCTATACACTCGTATTCGCAGGATACCTGCGCTCTAATGTAATGTCTGCTGCTCTGCCTGGCCCCGTGGTGGCCAGTAATGGCGGTCTCGGCTCGCTAGGTTGTGCTAGATTACGTGACGTTGTGTTCGGTTGGGACGGTTTGGTTACGATTTCTTTGACTTTTGCGATGTACACTGCTACACGGTGCATTTCCGCGCTCTACATTGCTCTCTTATACCCCGCTCGACTCGAGGGACGCGAGCAGTGGTTTTCGTGACACCTTAGTTTGAGTTAGGTTGCGTTTGGTTTCATTAGGCTACGTTAAGTTTGGTTAGGATAGCTCTGACTTTCGTACCATACCATATTATGTGGTGGGCTCCTGTGATCTACTTTGCTCTACCATATTCTGCTTGGCTTTGGGGAAGACTGCGTCAGTGGTCGCGGCACGTTTTGATGAGCTATGCTATGTTCCGTTAGATTGGGCTAGGGCAGGTTTTGTAACTATATCTTCGAATTTTGTGCTATTCACTGCAATGCGGTTGATTCGTGCGCACTACTGAGCTCTACTACATACTGCTTTTCTCTGTGGAGGCCAGCAATAAGGGTCTCGTCATGATAGGTTGAGCTACGCTACGTTTGGATATGTTACGTTTGGCTACGTTATGATAGGCTACTTCGTCCTTTGTGCTTTACACTGCAGTACAGTAGATTTCCGCGCTCTACTGTGCTCTACTCTTATCTGCTCGACCCTGGGGAGGCCAGCAATAGCGGTCGCGGCACGTTACGTTGAGTTTGGCTGCGTTAGGTTAGGCTACGTCCGTTCGGGTTTGGTTTGGATATCTTTGACTTTTCTGGTATACACTGCCATTCTATGGATTACGGCGCCCTGCTACACTCTAATATGCTGTGCTTCGCTCTTGGGAGGCCAGCAATAGTGGTAGCGGCATGTTTGGTACAGTTTGGTTACGTATGGTTGTGTTACGATTGGTTAGGTTAGGGTAGGGTACCCGGTACTTCTGTGCTACATACTGCTTTCCGTTGGACTTCTCCACTCTACTATGATCTAATATTCTCTGCTTTGTTCTGACGAGGCCAGAAATCGTTGCCGCGGCACGATAGGTTGAGTTAGGCTGCGTTTCGTTAGTTTATGTTGGCTTGGGCAAGGTGTGGATTGCTTTGACTTTTCTGCAATTCACTGTGATTCTATGGACTTCGGCGCTGCTTCCAGCGCTACCGCGCCCCGCTTGTGTGTGGGGACGCCAGGAATAGTGGTCGCGACGCGTTAGGTTGAGTTACAATATGTTTGGTTATATTAGGTATCGTTAAGTTGGGTTAGGATTGCTACGTCTTTTGTGCTATACACTGCTATTCGGAGAATTTGTCCGCCCTGCTGTGCTCTAATATGCCCTGCTTTACTCTGTGGGGGCTACAAATAGTTGCCGCGCCATATTAGGTTGAGTTATGCTACTTTCGGTTAGGATACGTATGGTTGTGTTACGAGAGAGTAACTTCGACTATTGCGCTGCACACTGCCATTCGGAGAATTTCCGTTCTCTATATTGCTCTATTACACACAGTTCTACCCTCGGGATGAGAGCAATAGTGCTCATGGCACGCTGGGTTGAGATATGTTACGCTTGGCTAGGATAGGTTAGGATAAGTTTGGTTAGGGTAGCACCGGCTTTCGTGCTATACACAGCTACTCGGTGGATTCCTGGCCACCAATGTGCTCTATTCTAATCTGCCAGACCACGGGGAGGCCAGCAATAGTGGCCGTCCCACGTTAGGTTGCGCTAGGCTACGTTTGGTTAGGCAAAGTTTGTCTGCATGCAAATACAGTGCAATGTGGCGGATTCCTGCGCTCTACTCTGCTCTAGTGTATTCTGCTTGGCTCTGGCGAGGCCAGCAGTAGTGGCCTGGGCGTGTTGGGTTGAGTAAGGTTACGTATGATTATGATGCCTATGGCTAGGTTAGTATACGACAGCTTTGACTTTTGTGCTATACACTGCTCTTCGCAGGATTTCAGCTTTCTGCTGTGTCGTAATTCGTTCTGTCTGGTTCTGCATAGGCCAACAATATTGGCCTCGTCACGCTATGGTGAGTAACTCAACGTTTGGGTAGGTCAGGTTAGTTCAGGTTAGGTTAGAGTGTGTTCTACTCTTGAGCTTTCCACTGCAGTGCGGTGGATACCTGCGCTCTACTGTGCTCTTGTATATTCTGCTTGACGCTGTGGAATCCAGCAATATTTGTCCCACCACGTTATGTTGTGTTACACTAGGTTTAGACAGGATAGGATATGACAGGTTGGGGCCGGTTATCTTCCGCTTTTGTGCTTTGCACGGCAAGACGGTGGATTTCCGCGCTCTGCTGTTATCTAGTATATTCTCCTTGGGTCTGTGGGAGCCAGGAATAGTGGACGTGGGACGTTACGTTGTATTGGGTTACTTTAGGTTCTGTTACGATTGGCTATGTTAGGATAGGACGAATTGCACCTTTGTGCTGTACAGTGCAATTCGGTGTATTTCTGCGCTCAACTGTGCTCTATCATATTCAGCTCGTCTCTGGGTACTCCAGTGGTAATGGTCGCGGCATGTTTGTTTGGGTTATGTCACGTTAGGCTATGTTAGGTTAGGTTAGGTTTGGACAGAATATCCTTGACTTTTGTGTTATACACTGTAATGCGGTCGACTTCTACGCTCTATTGTGCTCTAATTTTCTCCGCGTTACTCTGTGGGGGCCGGCAACTGTAGTCTCGTCAAGTTAGGTTGAGTTAGGCTAAGTTTGGCCCTGGGGAGGCCAGCAACTGTGGTCGAGTCACGTTATTTTGTTTTATGTTACGTTTGGTTATGTCACGATTTACTAGGATAGGAATGAATGGCTTCAACTTTTGTGCTATGCACTGCCATTCGGTGCATTTCTGCTCTCTTTATAGTCCTACTGCACTCTGCTTCACTCCAGCGAGACCATCAATAGCGTTCGTGGAAAGGTAGGTTGAGTTGGGTTGCTTTCGGTTAGGATAGCCCAGAATTTTACGTTGCACACTGCTGTCTGTTCTTTTTCTGCGTTCTACATTACTCTATCACGCTGTGCGTGGCTCCGTGGATGTCAGCAATTGTAGCCTCGGCACGTTATGTTGAGTTGGGCTACTATAGGTTATGATATATTTGGTTAGGTTAGGAGAGCGAAGCTTTGAGTTTTGCGCTATATACTGCTATTCGGTGGATTGCTGCTTCCTACTGCGATCTAACGTGCCCTGCTTGGCTCTGGGGAGCACAGCAATAGTGGTCACGTCCTGCTAGGTATAGCTGTGCTACGTTCGGTTGGGTTATGCTAGTCTGGGTTATGTTTGGATAGCTTTGACTTTCGTGGTATACACTGTAATGCGGCGGATTACTGCGCCCTACAGTGTTCTACTATATTCTGCTTGGCCCTGGGGCGTCCAGCAGTAGCGGTCGCGGCTCGCTATGTTGAGTTAGGTTTCGTCTAGTTGGACTATACTTGTTGGGTTTAGGTATGGGTAGATTTGTCTTTTCTGCTATACACTGAGATTCTATGGAATCCTGCTCTCTACACTCCTCTAATATGTACAGCTTTGCTCTGGGAAAGATTGCCATAGTGCTCTCGGCATCATATGCTGAGTTGGGCTACGTTTGGATGGATTAGGGTTGGCCAAATTGGGCTTGGCTATCTCTACGCTCGTGCTTTACACTGCAGCGCCGCGGACTTCTGTGATCTACTGTGACCTAGTATATTCTGTTTGGCTCTGCGGAGGTCTGCATTGGTGGTAGCTGCACGCTAGTTTGAGTTAGGTTACTTTTTGGTGTGATACGATAGGTTAGGTTAGGGGAGTGTAGCTCTGACTTTTGTGCATTACACTGCCATTCGGCGGAACACTGAACTATACTATGCTGTAATATGTTCAGCTTGGCCCTGGGAAATTCAACAATAGGGGTTTCGGCACATCATGTAATGTTGGGCTAGGTTCGGTTAGGTTAGGCTAGGCCCTACATTGATTTTTACGCCCTACATTGATCTGCCATACTCTGCATGTCTCCAGGCTGGCCAATAATAGCGGTCTCGTCACGTTACGTTGAGATAGGCTACGTTCGGTTAGGTGAAGTTTGGCTAGGTTTTGTAGGATATCTTAGACTTTTGTGCTATACACTGCTTTTCGTGGACTTCTACTCTTCATTCCTCTCCTATACTCTGCTGGACTCTGGGGAGGCCAGCAATAGTGGCCGCTGCACGTTAGGTTGTGTCAGGTTACGTTTGAATATGTTACGTTTGGTTGGGGCAGGAGAGGATAGCATGGACCTTTGTGCTATATACTGCTATTCGGTGGATTTCTGCGCTCCACTGCTATCAGACGTGCTTTGCTTTGCTGTGGGAAATACAGCAATAGTGCCCTCGGCACCTTATGCTTAGTTAGGCTACGTTTCCGTAGTTTAGGTTAGGGCATGTTAGGTTATGTTGTCCCTACTCTTGTGCTCTACACTGCAACGCCTCGAATTCCTGTGGCCTGCTGTGCTCTAGTTTATTCTATTTGGCTCTGGCGAAGTCAGAAATAGCGTTGTAGGGCGGTTGGCTGGAGTTATGTTACGTCTGGTTATGCTACGTTTGATTAGATTAGGATTGGGCAGCTTCGACCTTTGTGCTGTACAACGCTATTCGGTGGATTTCTTAGCACTACTGTGATCTAATATGCTTTGCTTGCTCTGGGGACCCGCAACAGTGGCCGCGGCGCGTTATGTTTTGCTAGGTCACGTTTAGTTGGGCTATGTTTGTTTGGTTGGGTAGGATAGGGTATCTCTGTCTCTTGCGCTGTACACTGCTATTCGGCAGATTTCTGCACTCTACTGTGCTCTACTATACTCTGCTCGACCCTGGGGAGGCCAGTGATTGTGTTCCCGGCACGAAAGGTTGAGTAATATTACGTTTGGTCAGGTTAGATTAGGCTAGGCGAGAGGAGGATAGCTTTGACTTTTAGGCTATGCACTCGTGCTCGGTTGATATCTGCGCTATACTGTGCCCTAATATGCTCCGCTCGACTCTGGTAAGGCCAGCAACAGTGGTCGCTGCACATTCCTTTGAGTTAGCTTACGTTTGGTGAGGTTAGGATAGGATTTCTTCGACTTTTGAGCTGTACATACATACGCGGTGGACTTCTGCGGTCTACTGTGCTGTAGTATGTTCTGCTCGGCTCTGGGGAGGCCAGTAATTGTTGTCTCGCCCTGTTAGGTTGATGTAGGGTACGTTTGGTTTGGTTGTGTTGGATATGGCTAGGTATGGGTAGCTTCGACTTTTCTTCTGTACACTGCGATTCTATGGATTTCTGCTCTCTACTCCCCTCTAATATGTTCAGCTAGGCTCTGTGGAGGCAAACAATGGTGGTAGCGTCACGTTAGGTTGAGTAACGTTACCTTAGGTGACGTCAAGATTGGTTAGGTTATAAGGGCTAGCTATGACTTTTGCGGAACAGACTGCTATTCGGCGGATTCCTGCAATCTGCTGTGTTCGGATATATTCAGCTTGTCTCTGGATGTGCTAGCAGGAGTGGCTTCGGCACGCTACTTTGAGTTAGGCTACGTTCGTTTGCGATAGGTTAGGGCGGGTTAGGATAGGGTATCTTTGACTTTTCCACTTTATACTACCATGCGGCGGACTTCTGCGCTCTACTATGCCCTAGTAAATCCTGATTGTATCTGTGGAAGTCAGCAAATGTGATCTAGGCATGTTAGGTTGCATTCGACCACGTTCGATTGGGTACGTTAGTTTCGGTTATGTTTGCTTCTCCTTTCGTGGTATACACTGCTATTCGTTGCATTTCTGCGCTCAACTGCGCTCCGGTATATTCCGCTTGGCACTGGGGTGGCCAGCAAACGTGGTCTAAGCACGTTAGGTTGGATTATGTTGCGCTTGGTTGTGTTACGTTTGGTTAGGCTAGGATAACATAATTTTGACTTTTGCTGGGTTAGGATAGGGTATCTTTGACTTTTCCACTTTATACTACCATGCGGCGGACTTCTGCGCTCTACTATGCCCTAGTAAATCCTGATTGTATCTGTGGAAGTCAGCAAATGTGATCTAGGCATGTTAGGTTGCATTCGACCACGTTCGATTGGGTACGTTAGTTTCGGTTATGTTTGCTTCTCCTTTCGTGGTATACACTGCTATTCGTTGCATTTCTGCGCTCAACTGCGCTCCGGTATATTCCGCTTGGCACTGGGGTGGCCAGCAAACGTGGTCTAAGCACGTTAGGTTGGATTATGTTGCGCTTGGTTGTGTTACGTTTGGTTAGGCTAGGATAACATAATTTTGACTTTTGCGCTATACACTGCCATTCGTGGATCTTCTGCTCTATACTCTGCTCCAATGTACCCTGGTTGCCTCCGGGGAGGCCAGCAGTAGTGGTCTCGACACGGCAGTTTGAGTTATGTTACGTTAGTTTATGCTATGGTTGCATGCATTAGGTTTGGATGGCTTTGACCTTCTCGGCATAGATTGTTATTCGGTGGATTTCTGCACTCTATTGTGATCGGCTATACTCTGCTCGACTATGTGGAGGCCAATAATGATGCGCATGGAACTTTAGTTTCAACTATACTACGTTTGGTTATGTTACGTTTGGTTAGGTTAGGATAGGATAGCTTAGTCTTTTGTGCTATGCACCGCTGTACCGTGGATTTCTGCCCTCCTCATACCTCTACTATGCTCTGCTCCACTCCAGGGACACCAGCAATAGCGGTCGTGACACGATACGTTGTGTTTGGTTACGGTTAGCTAGATCAGGTTAGGCTGGGTTTGGCAAGAATGGCTCTGGCTTTTGTGCTATGCACTGCTATTCGGTGGAATTCTGCGCTCTTCTGTGCTGCAGTATATTCTGCTTGGCTATGAAGAGACCAGCAGCAGGGTTCTCGGCAAGTTAGACTGCCTTATGTTGCGTTCTGTTATGGTACGTTTGGTTATGTTAGGATAGGATAGCTTAGACTTTTGTGCTGTACACTGCTCTTCGGAGGATTGCTGAGCTCTACATTGCTCTGCCATACTCTGCTCGCCTCGCGGGGGGGACAGGAATAGTGATCGCGGCAAGTTATGCTGAGTTAGGCTACGTGCGGTTGGACCTGGTCGCTGAGCTATGGCTAGGATATCTTCGATTTTTGTGCTGTGCTTTACAATACGGCTTATTTCAGAATTCTACTGCTTTCTAATATTTTCTGCTCGTATCCGCGGAGGCCAGCAATAGTGTTGGAGCCACGGTAGTTTCGGTTATGTTACATTTGGTTATATTACGGTTTGTTATGTTAGAATAGGGTAGCTTTGACTTTTTCGCTCACACACCGCTACTCGCTGCACTTCTGCTCCATAGCGTACTCCAGTATGTTCTGCTCGGCCCTGGGAAGGCCAGCAATAGTGGTCTCGGCACGTTATGTTGCGTTGTACTACCTCTGGTTAGGTTAGATTTGGTCAGGTTACGTTAGGATGCGTCCGACTTTTCACAGCAATGCGGTGGATTTCTGCGCTCTACTGTGCTCTAGCAGGCACTGCTTGGCTCTCGGGAGGCCAGCAAGGGTGGCCTCGGGTACTTGTGTTGTGTCTCGTTAAGTTCGCTTATGTTACGCTTGGTAAGGTTATGGTAGGGTGGCTTCCACTTTTGTGCCATAAACTGCGAATCTATGCACTACTGCGCTCTACTCTCCTCTAATATGTTCTGCTCGCCTCTGCAGAGGAGAGCATTAGTGTTCGCGGCAAGTTACGTAAAGATACGTTACGTTTGGTTATGTTGCGATTGGTTGGGTAAGGACAGTATAGCTTCGACTATTGTGCTGTACACAGCGAGTCTATGGATTTCTACCACATGCTATCCTCTAATATGTTCTGCTTGGCTGTTGGGAGGGCTGCAATAGTGGCCATGTCGCGATAGGTTGAGTTAGGTTACGTCTGGTTACGTTATGTTGGGTTAGATTAGGAGATGATAGCTTCGACTTTTGCGCTATAACCTGTTATTCGGCGAATTTCTGCGCTCTACATTCCTCTTGTATGCAATGCTTGGCTCTGCGGTGGCCAGCAATATTCGACTCGGCACGTTAGGTTGACAAAGGTTACGTTTGGCTATGTTAGGTTATGACAAGTGCGGTTTTTATAGCTTCGACTTTTGTGCTATACACTGTTATTCGGTGGATTTCTGCGCTCTAGTGCGCTGCACTATATTCTGCTTAGCTCTGCGGAGGCGAGCAATAGCGGTCTCGGAAAGTTACGTTGGATTATGCTACGATTGTTTGGGTTAGGTTCGGACAGTTGGTGGTAGCATTCCTTTGAGTTTAGTGCTTTACACACCAACGCCGCGGATATCTGTGCTCTACTGTTATCTAGTCTACTTCACTTGGCTCTGGGGAGGTCAGCAGTGACGATGTAGGCCGGTTAGGTGGATTTAGGTAACGTTCGGTAATGTCACGTTTGGTTAGGTTAGGCAAGGAAAGCTTTGAGTCTTGGGCTATAAACTGCTATTCGCCGGATTTCTACGCTCTACTGTGGTATAATATGCTCTTACGTGTTCTGAGGAAGCTAGCAATACTGGGCGCGGTACGTTAGGTAGAGATATGTTTCCTTTGTTTAGGTTAGGTTACGATAGGTTAGGTCTGGATATCTTCGACTTTTGTACTACTCACTGCAATGCGGTCGATTTCTGCGCTCTACTGTGATCTAGCATATTCTGCCTGGCTCTGCAGAGGCCAGCAATAGTCATCTCGGCACGGTAGGTCGGGTTAGGTTATGCTTGGTTGGCTTAGGACAAGATAGGCCTGACTTTTGTCTTATACGCTGCGATTCGGCGGGTTTCTGCGATCTACTGTTCTCTAATATGTTCCGCTTGGCTTTCTGGAGGCCAGAAATTGTGGTCGCGGCTCGTTACTTTGAGATAAGTTACGTTTGGTTACGTTAAGATTGGTTGGGTTAGGAGGGGCTGGCTTTGACTTTTGCGCTATACGCTGCCGTATGGCAGCTCTCTTGGCTCTACTGCGACATGGCATACTCTGCTTGGCTCTTGGGATTCCATCAATATTTGTCTCGGCACGTTAGGCTTAGTTATGCTACGTTTGGTTATGTTACGTTTGGTCAGGGTAGGATTGTATAGCTTTGATACTTGTGCTGTACACTGCTACACGGGGGATTTCTGCACTCTGCTATGCTCTGGTATTTTCTGATTGTCTGTGTGGTGGTCAACAATTGTGGTCGCTGCACGTTTGTTTGAGATAGGTTACGTTCTGTTATGTTACGATTGGTAAGGTTAGGTTGGGATATCTTCGACTTTTGCGCCGTGCACAGAAATGCGGTGGATTTCAGCGCTCTACTGTGCCCTAGTGTACTTTGATCGGCTCTGGGGAGGACAGTAACAGTGTTCGTGGCACGTTAGGTTTTGTTGTGTTGCGTTTGGTCAGGTTTGGAGAGGTTAGGTTTGGCCAGGTTATCCGTGACTTTTGCGCTATACACTGCTATTCGTTTGACTTCAGCGCCATACTCTGATCTGATATGCACAGCTTGGCTCTGGGGCGGCCAGAAACAGATGCCGCGGCGCGTTGTGTGTGGTTAGGTTAGGTTCGTTTGGATTAGGATATGATATCTTTGACTTTTGTGCTGTAGACTGGAAGGCGGTGGATTTCTGCGCTCTACTGTGCTTTACTATATTCTGCTTGGCTCTTTGGATGGCAGCAGTAATGGTCGCAGGACGTTATATTGTGCTATGCTACGTTTGGTTATGTTTGGTTACGCCAGGTTATGCAAGTGTGTCGCGGATTTTGTGCTATTCACTGCAATACGGTCGATTCCTGAGCTGTACCGTGCTCTGGTACATTCTGCTTGTCTGTGTGGATACCAGCAATTGCGGTCTCGTCATGCTAGTTTGCGTTATGCTCCGTTTGTATGTGTTACGTTTGGCTAGGTTAGGACAGGGTAGCTCTCTCTTTTGTGCTGTACACTGCTATTCTGTGGACTTCTGCACTCTACTGTGATATAGTGTTCCCTGCTTTGCTCTGGGAAATACAGAGATAGTGGCCGCGGCGCGCTAGCTTGAGATATGTTACGTTTCGTTAGGTTAGGGTTGCCTGTGTTTGGTTGGGGTACCTCTGACTTTCGTGCTATACATTGCTTTTCGGTCGACACGTATACACTGTGTTGCTCAACTAGCATGCGCTTCTCTCCGCAGAGGCCAGTAATAGTGGTAGTGGCACGTTTGATTTAGCTAGGTTACGTAAGGTTATGTTAGGTTCTGATAAGTTTGGTTAGGATAGATTTGACTGCTGTGCTATACACTGCTCATCGGTGGGTTTCTGCGCTCCACGTCCCTCTACTTTACACTGTTCTACTGGGGGGTGGCCAGTAATAGTCATCTCGGCGCGTCAAGTTGCGTTATGCTACCTCTGGTTAGGGTATGTTGGTTTGGGTTAGGTATGGTGGTCTTTGACTTTCGTGGCATAAACGGATGTTCGGCAGATTTCTACACACTACAGTGCTCTATTGTTTTCTGATTGGCTCTGGAGAGGCGAGCAATTGTGGTCTTGGCGCGTTACGTTGATGTAGACAACGTTTGGTTATGTTACGTTTGGAAAGGTTAGGACAGGATTTCTTTGACTTTTGCGCTTTACTCTGCTACTCGGACGATTTCAGCGTCCTACATTGCTCTGCTCTAATCTGATTAGCTTCCGAGTGGCCAGCAACAGCGGTCGCTGCACGTCAGGTTGGGTTACGTTATGTCTGCTTATATAACGTCTGCTTAGGTTAGAATAGGATAGCTCCGACTTTTGGGTTATACACTGATATTCGTTGGATTTCTGCGCTCCACTGTAATCTGATTTACCCTGCTTGTCTTTGGGAGCATCGGCAATAGCGTTATTGGCACGTTACGTTGAGTTATTCTACGTATGGTTAGGTTAGGTTCCGTCAGGTAGGGTTAGTATATCTTTGCCATTTGTGCTTTGCACTGTTGTGCGGCGCATTTCTGCGCTCTGCTGTGCTCTAGTTTATTCTGGTTGGCTCTGTGGAAGCCAGCAATAGAGGCCTAGGCACGTTAGGTTTGGTTAGGTTACGCTTGGCTGTGTTATGTTTTGCTAGGCTAGGCCTGGATAGCTTCGGCTTTCGTAGCATACACTCCTGTCCTTTGTCTTCCTGCCCTTTACTGTGCTCTGGTATTTTCTGCATGGAACTGTGGAGGAGAGGAATGATGGTGTGGTATCGTTAGGTTTGGATAGTCTAAGTTTGGTTAGGTTGCGTTAAGTCAGGTATGGTACGGATATCTTCGACGTTTGTGTTGTTCACTGTACTTGGGCTGCCTTCTGCTCTCTGCCGCGCACTAGTGTACTGTCCTTGGCTCTCGGGATTCCAGCAATAGTGTTCTCAGCACGTTATGTAGGGTCAGGCGATGTATGGTCATGTTAGGTTAGGTCGCGTTAGGTTAGTGTACTTTTGACATTTGTGCTTTGCACTGCAGTGCGGCGTATTTCTGCACTCTACTGTGCTCTAATATGCTGAGCTTGGCTCTGGGATGGCCAGAAATGTTAGTATCGGCACGTTACGTTTTGTTAGACTACGTTTGGTTAGGTTAGGTTAGATCACCTTAGGTTAGCGTATCTGCGACTTTTGTGCTTTACATTGCAGTGCAGCGGACTTCTGCGCTCTACTGCGCTCCAGTATATTCTGGTTGGCTCTGTGGAAGTCAGCAATAGTGATCTAGGCACGTTAGGTCGTGTTAAGATAGGCTTGGTTGTCATGTTCGGTTAGGTTAGTCCAGGGTAGACATGACGTTTTTGTTGTACACACCTATTCGGTGGACTCCTGCACTCTGCAGTGCTCTAATATGCTCTGCTTTGATGCGGCGAGGCCAGAAATTGTGGCCGCGACACGTTAGGATGTGTTAGATTACGTTCGGTGACGTTAGGATATGTTGGGTTTGGTTAGAATATCCATGATTCCTGTGCTCAGCACTGCTATTCTATGGACATCTGGGCACTACTGTGATCTACTCTACACTGCTCTACGCTGGGGAGGACCGTAATAGTGGTCTCAGCACTTTAGTTTCAGTTAGTCTACATTTGGTTATGTTACGTTTGTTTCTGGTAGGAGACAATTCCTTTGACTTTTGCGCTGTACGCGTCAATGCGATGGAATTTTGACCTCTACTGTGCCCTATTACGTTCTGCTTGGCTCTGTGGGGGCCAGCAATAGTGGTCTCGCCAAGTTAGGTTGAGAAGTGGTACGTTTGGCCAGGTTATGGTAGCTATGGTCAGGTTCGTATAGCTTCGACTTTTCTGCTATGCACTGCAATTGTATGGATCTCTTCTCTTTCCTCTCCTGTAATATGCTCCGCTTAGCTCAGGGAGGCCGGCAATAGTGGTCGCGACACGGTAGGCTCAGTTAAGTTACGTTTGGTTACGTTACGATTGGTTGGGCTAGGAGGAAGTAGCTTTGACTTTTGCGCTGTACACTGCTATTCGGCAGATTTCTTCACTCTACTGTGCTCTAACATGTTCTGCTAGGCACTATACACTGCGACTATACGGTTTTCTACTATGCACGTCCTCTAATATGTTCCGCTTGGCTCTGGGAGCGGCAGCGATTGTGGACGCGTCTCGTTACGCTGTGTTATGCTTCGCTTGGTTAGGTTATACTTCTATGTGTTCGGTTTGGGTGGCTTTGAATTTTCTGCTGTAAACTGCGATTCAATGGATTTCCGCTCTCTCCTCTCCTCTAATATGTTCTGCTTGTCTCTGGGGAGGCCAGCAATAGTGGTCGCGGCACGATAGGTTTTGTTATCTCAGGTTTGGCTATATTACGTTAGGTTATGTTTGGTCAGCTTGTCCTTCTCTTTTGTGCTACACCCTCATCTTCGGTGGCTTTCTACGATCTACATTGCTCTACCGTACTCTGTTTGACTCTGGCGTCACCAGTTATATTGGTCTCGGGACGTTAGGTTAAGATGGGTTACGTTCGGTTAGGTTACGATTGGTTAGGTTAGCAGGGGCTAGCTACCACTTTTGCGCTGTATAAAGGTTTTCGGCGCATTACTGCGCTGTACTGTGATCTCATATATTCTGCATGGCTATGGGGAGGACAGCAATCTGTGGCTACTGTGCTTTACACTGCAGCAACTCGGATCTTCGAGATTTACTGTGCTCTAGTCTATTCCGCTTGACTCTGGGGATGCCAGTAATAGTGGTGTAGGGCGGTTAGATGGAGTACAGTCAGGTTCGGTTTTGTTACGTTTGGATAGATTAGGTGAATATAACTTTAACTTTTGCCCTATCAACTGCTGTTCGGTGGATTTTTGCGATGTACAGTGATCTAATTGCTCTGCTTTGCTCTGGGGAGGACGGATATAGTAGCCGCGGCGCTCTAGGTTGAGTTAGGCATGTTTCCATTGGTTAGGCATGTTTGGGTTAGGTTACGATATCTTTGTCTTATGTCATGTACACGGTAATACGGAGGACTTCTGTGCCCTACTGTACACAAGTATGTTCCGCTTGGCTCTGGGGAAGCTAGTAATAGTGGTCTCGGCACGTTAGGTTCAGATAGGATATGTTCCGTCATGTTACGTTAGCTTCGGCTAGGTTCGGATAGCTTCCACTTTTCTGCTATACGCTGCGATTCGACGGATTCGTGCCCAATAATCTCCACTAATATGCTGAGCTCGACCCCGCGGAGACCTGCAATACAGGTTGCGGCACGTTAGGTTTGGCCTTATTACGTTTGGATATGTTAGGTTAGGTTGGGTTATGTTAGGATAGCTTTGACTTTTGTGCTCAGAACAGATATCCTGCGGAATATTGTGCTCTACTGTGGTCAGTCGCATTGCGCTTGATTCTGGGTCGCCAGCGATAGTGATCGCGGCCCGTTGGGATGTGGCATGTTACGTTTGGTTATGTTAGGTTTGTCTTGGTTTGGTCAGGATATCTTCGACTTTAGTGCTTTACACTCCAATGCGGTGGATTTCTGCCCTCTACTGTGCTCTTTTATATACTGCTTCGCTCTGGGGAGGCCAGCGAAGGTGTTTTCGAGGCGATGGTATGAGTTATGTTACGTTCGGTTATGTTACGTTTGGATAGGCTAGGCTACGAGGACCTTGACTTTTGTGCTATAAATTGCTTTCGGTGGATTTCTGCTTTCTACTGAACTCTAATATATTCTGCTTGGCTCTGGGGAGTCCAGCAATAATTGTCTCATCACATTATGTTCAGTTACATTTCGCCCGGGTACGTTAGGTTATCTACCATTTTTCTGCTTTGCACTGCAATGCGGTGGTTTTCTGCGTTCTACTGTACTCTGGTATACCCTGTTGGGCTCTAATGAGGTCAGATATAGTGGTCGCGGGACGTTATGTTGAGTTAGGCTACGTTTGGTTGTGTTACGATTTGTTACGTTAGGATAGCATAGATCTGATTTTTGTGCTGTACAGTGCAATGCGTCGTACTTCTGCCCTCTGCTGTGCTCTAGTGTATTCTGTTTGGATCTGTGGTGGCCAGCATTTGTGGCCTCGGCACGTAAGGTTGGGTTTACCTACGTTTGCTTATGATACGTTTAGTTGGGCTAGGAGTGTATATCTTGAATTTTGTGCTATACACTGCTATTATCGGCAGACTTCAGCGCTCTCATGTGTTCTGATATGCTCTGCTTGGCTCTTGGGTAGCCAGTAATTGCGGTCTGGGCATGTTAGTTTGTGCTAGGCTGCGCTTGGGTGGGTTAAGCTTGGTGAGGCTAGGATGGTATAGTTTAGACTTTTGTTGTATACACTGCTATCCGCGGATTCCTGAGCTCTATTGTTTTCTAATATTCTCTGCTTGGCGCTCCGGACGACAGCCATAGTGGTCTCGGCACGTTCGGTTGTGTTTGGCTACGTTTGGTTTGGGTAGGTTAGGTCAGGTTGGGTTGGGATACCCTTGACTCTTATGCTATGAACTGTAACTCCGCGGATTGCTGTGAACTACTGGGCTGTAGTATACTCTGCTCCGCTCTGGGGATGTAGTGGGTGTGTAGGGCGGTAAGGTGGTGCTAGGTTATGTTTGGCTATGCTATGTTTGGCTATATTAGTCTTGGGCTGCTCTGACTTTCGTGCTGTACACTGCTATCCAGGGATTCCTGCATTCTCTGCATACTCTGCTGTGCCCGAGTATATTCTGCTTGTCTCAGTGGATGACAGCGATAGTGCTTTCGGCACGTCAGGGTAAGTTACGTTACGTTTGCTAGTATTACGTTTGGATAGATTATGATAGGATAGAATTGCTTTTTGGTCATACGCTGATATTCGGTGGAATACTACGCTCCACAGTGCTGTATTATAATCTGCTGTGGTCGCGACAAGTTAGCATTTGTTAGATTACGTTTGTTCTGGTTAGGCTTTGTTGGGTTAGGCATGTACGTCCCCTACTTTTGTGCTGAACAGTGCTATTCCACAAAATTCTGGGCTCTACTGTGTTCTACTATACTCTGCGCCACTCTGTGGAGGGCAGGAATAGTGATCTAGGCATGTTAGGCGGTGTTACGTTGCGCTTGGATTAGTTAGGTTAGTCTGGGTTAGGTCAGGATAGCTTTGACTTTTCAGCTATACACAGCTATTTAGTGCATTTATGCGCTCTTCTGTGCCATAACATGCTCTGCTTGTCTTTGCGGAGCCCAGTAATAGTGGTCTCGGCAAGTTAGTTCCAGACAGGTTACATTTGGTTAAGTTAGTATAAATTGTGTCAGGTTACGACAGCTTCGTCTTTTCTGCTATACATTGCCTTTATGTGGGCTTTCGCGCTCTACTCTCCTCTAATCTGTTCTGCTTCGCGGAGCGGAGGCCGGCAATACTGGTCTAGACACGTTAGGTTGTGTTTCATTGCGTTTGGTTGTGTTACGTTTGGATAGGTTAAGATAGGATAACTTTGACTTTTGTGCCATACACTGCTATTCGGTGGATTTTGGCACTCTACTATGCTCTATTATATTCTGCTTGATTTCGGGAAGGCCAGCAATAGAGGTCGCTGCATGTTAGGTTGAGTTAGGTTATGTTTGGGTGAGTTAGGTTATTTTGGGTTAGGTAAGGATAGCTTCGACTTTTGCACTATACACTGAAATGCAGCCCATTTCTTCCATCTACTGTGTTCTGGTATATTCTGCTCGGCCTTGGGGAGGCCAGCAATAGTGATCTCGGGAAGTTAGTTCGCGAAAGGTTACATTTGGTTAAGCTGGTTTAAATTTGGTCAGGTTACGATAGCTTCGACTTTTCCTCTATACATTGCCAGTATGTGGGTTTTCGCGCTCTACTCCCCTCTAACTTGTTCTGCTTCGCGGAGCGGAGGCCGGCAATACTGGTCCAGGCGCGTTAGGTTTTATTTGATAACGTTTGATTATGTCACGTTTGTCTAGGTGAGGACAAGCTACTTTGACTTTCGTGCTATACACTGCTATTCGGTGGATTTCTGGGCTCTACTATGCTCCAATATGCTTTGCTCGGCGCTGGTGAGGCCAGCAATAGTGGTCACGGTATGTTGGGTTGGGATAGGCTACGCTTGGTTGTGGTAGGCTAGCTTGGTTTAAGTGAGGATAGCTTTGACTTTCGTGGTATACACCGCTATTCGGTGGATTTCAGCACTCTCCTGTGCTCCACTATAATCTGCTCGTCTCTGGGGAGGCCAGCACCGGTGGCCCTGCCACGATATCTTAAGTGAAGCTACGTCAGTTACGTTACGTTTGGATTGGTTAGGAGAGGATAGCATAGACTTTTGCGATATACACTGAAATCCGGTGGATTTTTGTTCTCGACACTGCTCTACTATACTCTGCTCATGCATGGGGAGGACAGTAATGGTGGTTTCGGCACGTTAGGTTGAGTTAGGCTACATTTGGTTTGGTTATGCTAGTTTGTGTTTGGTCTGGATACCTTTGACTTACGTGGTATACACTGCTTTCGGCGGCTTTCTGCACTCTACTGTGCTCTAGCATATTCTGGTTGGCTATGGGAAGGACAGCAGTATCGGTCTCGGTATGCTTGTCTGAGTTAGGTTACGTTTGGTTATATTACGTTTGGTTAGGTTAGGATAGGATATCTTCCACTCTTGTGCTGTACACTGCCATGCGGTGAATTAATGCGCTGTGCTGTTCTCTCGTATATTCTGCTTGACTCTGGAGATGTCAGAAGCATCGGCCTCGGCACATTAGGTTAAGCTAGGTTGCGTTTCGTTATA
Source organism: Eufriesea mexicana (assembly GCF_001483705.2). Lineage (NCBI taxonomy): Eukaryota > Metazoa > Arthropoda > Insecta > Hymenoptera > Apidae > Eufriesea > Eufriesea mexicana. Next base: position 60,476 of record NW_016908243.1, on the reverse strand, counting down.
TTACGTTTGGATAGGCAAGGGGAGGCTAGATTTGACCTTTGTGCTATACACTGGTGTTCGGTGGATTTCTACAACCTACGTCGCTCTACTGTACTCTGTTCGACTCTGGGAAGGCCATTAATTGTGGTCTCGGGCGGTTATGTTAAATTATGCTCCGTTTGTCTACGTTACACTAGCTTGGGCTAGGCTTGGATAGATATGACTTTCGTGGTACTCATTGATTTTCGGTGGATTTCTACGCTCTACTATGACGCACTATATTCTGCTTGCCCGTGGGGAGACCAGCAATAGTGGTCGCGGCACGAAGTGTTGAGTTAGCGTATGTTTGACTACGAGAGGTCCACAGATTAACCGTGTATGTCGCAAAAGTCAAAGCTACCCTATTCTAACCTAACCAAGCGTAACATAGTCGAACGTAACCGAACTAAAACTAACGTACCCAGGACACTACTGCTGGCATCCCCAGGGACAAGCAGAATATACTAGGGAACGGTAGAGCGCAGAAACCCGCCGCGTTGCAGTGCACAACGTGTGAGTCAAGGACAAGCAATCCCTACATGAACTAACCTAAACCAAACAAACGTAGCGTAGCTCAAAGTAACGTGGCGAGACCACTATTCCTGGCTTCCCCATTTCCAAGCAGGACATACTAGAGCGCAGTAGGGCGCAGAAATCCACCGAAAAACAGAGTAGAGAATAAAAGGCAAAGCAACCCTGCCATAACGTTGCCAAACGTAACATAACCGAAAGTTACAGAACAAAAGCCAACGTGCGGATGACACTACGGCTGGCTTCCCCAGCACCATGCAGAACCTACTGGAGCACACGATAGCGCAGAAATGCAACGAATATCTGTGTATAGCACAAAGCCCGAGGCTATCCTATCCTAACTTAACCAATCGCAACATCACCGAACGTAACGTGATTCCCTCTAACGTGCCGCGAAAGATATTGCTGGCACCCAAACATACGAGTGGAATATATCAGAGAAGAATAGAGCACAGAAATCCATGGAATCGCAATAAAAAACAGAAAAATCGAAGGTATCCTAACCAAACTCAGACAAGCCTAACATAACCGGACGCAACCTAAGTCTACCTAGCCCGCCGAGATCAATATTGCTGGCCTCCGCGGAACAAAGCGGAATATAGCAGAGCACGGTGGAGCGAAGGAATCCACCGAACTGCAGTTTATATCAGAAAAGACAAAGACCTCCTGACCAAACATAACCTAACCAAACCTAACCGAACGTAGCCTAACTCAACCTGACGTGCCGATACCACCATTGCTGGCCTACGCTGAAACGAGTAGAGTACAGAAAAGCTAGGTAGAGGCTAGAAATCCAACGAGCAGCCGTGAACAGCATACAAGTCAACTATAACCAGTCGTAACATATTCAAACGCAATACAAGCGAACGAAACCTAACATAACCCGACGTGCCAAGACCAACAATGCTAGCCTCCCCAAAGGCAAACAGAAAATACTAGAGCACGGTATAGCGCAGAAGGACTGCAAATAAGTCAGTACAGCTCAGCAGTCAGTGATATCCTAGCCCAGCCTGACCTACTCTAACCTAACCAAGCGTGTACTAAATAAACGTAACGTGCCGAGCCCACTATTGCTCGGCTCCCGAGTAGAGCGCCGAAAGCCACCAGATGGCAATGTATAGCAGAAAAGGTCCAAGATAACCCAACCTAACCAAACCTAACCTAACCTATCCAAACGTAGAGATCTAAACCTAACGAGCGGAGACCTCCATAGCTGGAAACCCCACAACCAAGCAAAACATACTGGAGCACAGTAGATAGCAGAAATCAGCCGAACAACAGTCTTTACCACGAAAGTCAAAGGAATCCAAACCAAACCGTAACCAACATAACCTAACCAAACGTAGCCTAACTCAACATAACGAACCGCGACCACTATTTTTTAACACCTCAGGGCAAAGCAGAATACAGTAGAGCACAGAAGAGCGCAGAAGTGCCTAGAATAACAGTGTATACCACGAAAGTCAAAGCTACCCTTACCTAACACAAGAAAATATAACATGACCAAACGTAGAATAACTCAACCTAACGTCACGAGATCACTATTTCTGGGCACTCCAGGTTCGACCGGATTAGGGTCGAGCAATGTGGATCGTAGAAATCCACCCAAGTGCAGTGTGTAGCGTAAAAATGCAGGATAACCTGCACAAACCTATCCTAACTTAACCTTACCCAGCGTAACATAGCAAAACGTAACATGCTGCGACGACAATTGCTGGCGTCCCCAGAAGCAAGCAGAATATGGTAGAGCGCAGTAGAGCCCAGGGCTCCATATGATAGCTGTGTTGATCACAAAAGTCAAAGCTACCATGATCTAACCCAAAACAACCTAACCCGGCCAAACGTAATCTAACCCAGACCGACGTGCCGTGACTAGTATTGCTGGCCTCCAAGGAGCTAAGCATAGCTTAATAGAGGTGAGTGGAGGGCAGAAATCATTAGAATCGCAGTCTATAGCAGAAAATTCGATGCAATCCATACCTAACCCTAGCTAACATAACATGCACAAACGTAGCGTATCTCAACCCAACATTGCGAGACCACTATTAATGGCCTTCCCAGAGACGAGTAGAGCATACTATAGACCAGTAGAGCGCAGAAATCGACCGCAACTCATTGTAGAGGACTAAAGTCAAAGATATCGTATCCTAACTCAAACAAGTCTAACCTAACCGAACGTAACATAACTCAACCTAAAGCGCTGCGGCCAATGCTTCTGGCCACCCCAGAGCAGAGCAGAGCATATTGGATTACAGTAGTGCGCAGGAATCCACCGAATAGCAGCGTATAGCACAAAAGCCAACGCTGCCCGTCCCACGCTAACCAAACATAGTTTAACCGAACGTAGGCTAACTTCACCTAACCGCCCATCACCACTATTTCTGACCTCCCCAGGGCCAAGCTGTATGCACTACTGCACAGGTGATTACAGACACTCGCGTCGTTTCAGTCTATAGCACATAGGTGGAAGATATCGTAACCTAGCCTAGCAAAACCTAGCTCAAGCAAACGCGCCTAACTGAGAATAGAGTGCCAAGACCACTATTGCTGTATTTCCCACAGTCAAGCTGAATGTATCAGATGTCAGTGGAGCGCCGAAATCCACCGAATGGCAGTGCATGGCACAAAAGTCAGAGTTAGCCTCTTCTAACCTAGAAAATCGTAACATACCTAAACGTAACCTAACACAACCTAACGTGCAGCGACCACTATTTGCTGGCATACCAAGAGTTGAGCAGAGTATAGTAGTGACGTCAGGGGGCAGATATCCACCTAATTACACTCTATGCCAAGAAAGTCAAAGCTATCCGAATGTAAACCGAGCAAGCGCAACCCAACCAAACATAATATAACTCAACCGTAAGTGACGAGACCACAGCTGCTGGCCTTCCCAGAGCCAGGTAGAGCGTATTAGAGCACAGCATAGCGGCGTAATTCATGGAATACAGTATATAGCGCAAAAGTCAAAGCTATCCTATCCTAAGCTAACCAAACGAAACACAGCCAAACGTAACCTAATTCAACCTGAGGTGCCGCGACCACTATTGCTGGCCTTGGCAGAGCGAAGTAGAACACATTAGTGGAGGGCAGAACACAGAAATCCGTACTATCGCGGTGTATATCGGAAAAGTCGAAGCTACCGAAGACCAGCCCAAACCAACAGAACACAGGCAAACATAGCATAACGCAATCTAACGTGACGAGACCGCTGTTGCTACTATCCCGAGTGCCAAGCAGGGCATACTAGAGCACAGTAGAGCGCAAAAGTCACCCGCGTCGCATTGCACACCTCAAAAGTTAAAGCTACCCTAGCCAAACTCATCCTAACTAAACTTAAGCGGACGTAACCCGTCTCAACTTAAAGTGCAGAGACAACTATTGCTGGCCTTCCCATTGCCAAGCTTAAGGCCTAAATCAAACTAGCGTGCCGGGACCACTATTACTGCCCCCCCCCCCAGATTCGAGCATAGCATAGTAGGGCGTTGTGGAGCGTAGAAAAACGACGAATGGCAGTGTACAGCACGGAAGTCACAGCTATCCTATCCTTACCTGTCCAAACCTAGTAAAGCCAAACGCAACCTATCTTAACCTAATGTGTTGAGACCACTACATCTGGATTCCGCAGATCCAAGCAGAGGATACTAGCGCACAGTAGGTCACAGAAATCCGCGTCATTGCAGTGCAAAGCACAAAAGTCAAAGCTACCATTTCCAGGCCTAACCAAACGTAACATAAACAAACGTAAGGTAACTGGACCTAACGTGCCGAAACCACACTTTCTGTTATCCGCAGAGACAAGCAGATTATACTTGGGAACAGTTGATCGTAGAACTCGACCGCATTGTTGTGAATAGCACAAAAGGCGAAGAAATCCTGACCATACCTAACCAAACCGAACCAAACCTAGCGTAACATAAATCAACCGAACGCGCCGCCGTCACATTTTAAGGCCCCTCAAGGGCAAAGCAGAGCACACTATAGTAGAGTAAAGCACAGAAAGCCAAAAAATAGAATCGTATAGCACAAAAGTCAAAGATATCCTAACCTAACCTGACCTAATTTCACCTAACCGAACGTAAAATAACTAACCTCACGAGACCCGTACTGCAGGCATCCCCAGAGCCAAGCAGAACATATTAGAGAACAGTAGAGCGCATAAATCTCCGTATAGCAATGTATAACGCAGAAGATTGTGCAATCCTGACAAACCGCAACAAACCGTAATCTAGCCAAACGTAACGTAACTTAAACCATCGTGCCACGACGGCTATTGCTGGTCTCCCCGGAGCCGAGCCGGGTACAGCAGAGCAAAGTAGAGCGCAGAAATCCACCGAATAGCAGTGCATAACACAAGAGTCAAATCCATCCTAACCACACGCAACCTAACCAAGCCAGACCAAACGTAACATAACGCAACCTACCGGGTAACGACCGCTATTCCTGGTCTCCACGAAGTCGAGCAGTATATAGTAGAGCAATAAAGGACGCAGAAGTACACCGAAGAGAAGTGTGTAGCACAAAAGGCAACGTCACCCTATCCTTACCTAACCAATCGTAGCATAAGCAGACGTAACTTAACCCTACCTGACGTGCCACGAAAGCAATTGCTGGCCTCAGGAGAGCTAAGCATAGTATAGCAGAGCAATGTAGAACGCTGAAATAGCCCGAACAGCTGTGTATTGCAAAAAAGTAGGAGATATCCTAACCTAACCCGACCTAACCTAGCATAATCGTATGTAACCGTTCCCAACATAACGTGGCTAGCCTACAATGGCAGGCATCGCCACCACCAAGCAGTATATATTAGAGGAGTGTAGAGAGCAGAGGTCCATAGAATGGCAGTGTACTGCACGAAGGTCAAAAATATCCTGACCTAACCCAAACAAACCTAACCCTATCGAACGTAACGTAAACCAGCCTAACGCGCCGCTGCCACTATTTCAAGCATACCCAGATCAAATCAGGGGCTATTAGCTCACCGTTGAGCGCAGAAATCGGTCGAAGACCTGCGTATATCACAAATGTCAAACCTACCCCGTCCTAACGTAACCAAACGTAACAAAACCAATCGCATCATTATTCAACTTAACGTGCCTAGTCGACTATTTCTGGCCTCCCCAGTGCCACGGGGAACCTACCGGAGCACAGAATAGCGCAGAGATCCATGGAACCGCAGTGTACACCAGAAAGATCGAAGATATCCGAAAATAACCTAAGCTAACATGAGATAACGGAACGCATAATATCTCAACATGAGGCGCCGAAACGACAATTACTGGCTACCCCGAACCAAGCAGCACATACTAGAGCACAGCAGAGCGCAGAAGCCCACCGCATTTCAGTGTACAGCATAGATGTGGAGCGTATACTAACCTAACACTTACAGGCATAACCAAACCCAACGTAACATATGTTAGACTAAAGCACCGCGGCCACTGTATTTGGGATCCGCAGAGCAAAGCAGAGCATTCTTGAACACAGAGGTGCGCAGAAGGCCTCCGAATAGCAGTGCGTAGCACAAAGGTCAAAGCTATCCTCGCTTAACCTAACCCAACATAACATAGCCAAACGTAATCTGGCCAAAACTAACTCGCCTAGACCACTATTGCTCACCTCCCCAGAACCAAGTATACATCACAGTATGGTGCAGAAAACCTCATAAACAAACGTAAGGTAACTGGACCTAACGTGCCGAAACCACACTTTCTGTCATCCACAGAGACAAGCAGATTATACTTGGGAACAGTAGATCGTAGAACTCGACCGCATTGTTGTGAATAGCACAAAAGGCGAAGAAATCCTGACCATACCTAACCAAACCGAACCAAACCTAGCGTAACATAAATCAACCGAACGCGCCGCCGTCACATTTTAAGGCCCCTCAAGGGCAAAGCAGAGCACACTATAGTAGAGTAAAGCACAGAAAGCCAAAAAATAGAATCGTATAGCACAAAAGTCAAAGATATCCTAACCTAACCTGACCTAATTTCACCTAACCGAACGTAAAATAACTAACCTCACGAGACCCGTACTGCAGGCATCCCCAGAGCCAAGCAGAACATATTAGAGAACAGTAGAGCGCATAAATCTCCGTATAGCAATGTATAACGCAGAAGATTGTGCAATCCTGACAAACCGCAACAAACCGTAATCTAGCCAAACGTAACGTAACTTAAACCATCGTGCCACGACGGCTATTGCTGGTCTCCCCGGAGCCGAGCCGGGTACAGCAGAGCAAAGTAGAGCGCAGAAATCCACCGAATAGCAGTGCATAACACAAGAGTCAAATCCATCCTAACCACACGCAACCTAACCAAGCCAGACCAAACGTAACATAACACAACCTACCGGGTAACGACCGCTATTCCTGGTCTCCACGAAGTCGAGCAGTATATAGTAGAGCAATAAAGGACGCAGAAGTACACCGAATAGAAGTGTGTAGCACAAAAGGCAACGTCACCCTATCCTTACCTAACCAATCGTAGCATAAGCAGACGTAACTTAACCCTACCTGACGTGCCACGAAAGCAATTGCTGGCCTCACGAGAGCTAAGCATAGTATAGCAGAGCAATGTAGAACGCTGAAATAGCCCGAACAGCTGTGTATTGCAAAAAAGTAGGAGATATCCTAACCTAACCCGACCTAACCTAGCATAATCGTATGTAACCGTTCCCAACATAACGTGGCTAGCCTACAATGGCAGGCATCGCCACCACCAAGCAGTATATATTAGAGGAGTGTAGAGAGCAGAGGTCCATAGAATGGCAGTGTACTGCACGAAGGTCAAAAATATCCTGACCTAACCCAAACAAACCTAACCCTATCGAACGTAACGTAAACCAGCCTAACGCGCCGCTGCCACTATTTCAAGCATACCCAGATCAAATCAGGGGCTATTAGCTCACCGTTGAGCGCAGAAATCGGTCGAAGACCTGCGTATATCACAAATGTCAAACCTACCCCGTCCTAACGTAACCAAACGTAACAAAACCAATCGCATCATTATTCAACTTAACGTGCCTAGTCGACTATTTCTGGCCTCCCCAGTGCCACGGGGAACCTACCGGAGCACAGAATAGCGCAGAGATCCATGGAACCGCAGTGTACACCAGAAAGATCGAAGATATCCGAAAATAACCTAAGCTAACATGAGATAACGGAACGCATAATATCTCAACATGAGGCGCCGAAACGACAATTACTGGCTACCCCGAACCAAGCAGCACATACTAGAGCACAGCAGAGCGCAGAAGCCCACCGCATTTCAGTGTACAGCATAGATGTGGAGCGTATACTAACCTAACACTTACAGGCATAACCAAACCCAACGTAACATATGTTAGACTAAAGCACCGCGGCCACTGTATTTGGGATCCGCAGAGCAAAGCAGAGCATTCTTGAACACAGAGGTGCGCAGAAGGCCTCCGAATAGCAGTGCGTAGCACAAAGGTCAAAGCTATCCTCGCTTAACCTAACCCAACATAACATAGCCAAACGTAATCTGGCCAAAACTAACTCGCCTAGACCACTATTGCTCACCTCCCCAGAACCAAGTATACATCACAGTATGGTGCAGAAAACCTCCGCATTGCTGCGTAAAGCACAAAAGCCATAGATACCCTAACCTAGCCTGACTTAACCTAGCTTAACCAAACGTAACCTAACCCAAAGTAGCGTGACTACACCACAATTGCAGGCGCCCCCAGAGCCAAGTTGAGCATATTAGAGCACAGTAGAGTACAGAAATCCGCCGAGTAGCGGTTCATAGGGCAAAAGTCGTAGCTAGCCGCAGCTAGCCCAACCAATCGTAACCCAACCAAACGTAACATGACTCAACCTAACGTGCAGCGACAACTACTGCGGGCCACCTCAATGTCGATCAGAGTATACTCGAGAAAAATAGAGCGCAGAAATGCGCAGAATAACTCACTGTGCCAAGGAAGTCACAGATATCATATACTAACTTGTCCAAAAGTAATATAACCATACGTAGGATATCTAAACATAACGCGCCTAGGCCACTAATGCTGGCCTCCTCGGTGCCAAGCGGAGTACACTGCAGCACAGTAGAGCGGCGAAGTCCATCGAATTGCAGTGTACACCACGAAAGTCAAATCTATGCAAACCTAACCAACACTAACATAACATAACCAAACTTAGCCTAACTCAACGTAACGTGCCGGGATCACTATTGCTGGCCCCGCAGAGCCAAGCAGAATATACTACAGAACAGTAGTGCGCACAAATATGCCGCATCCCAGTGAATAGCGCAAAGGTCAATGATATCCTGCCCAAACCTAGCCAAACCTTTCCTAACAAAACGTAGCATAGCACAACCTAACGTAGAGCAATATAGAGCGTAGGAATCCACCGAATATCGGTATATGGAACAAAAGTCAAAACCGTCCTAACCTAACCTATCCAAACCTAACATGACCAAACGCAAACTGACTCGGACTAACTTGCCGAGACCAATACTCCTTGCCTCCATAGAGCCATTGCCGAATACGCTGTAGCACAGTAGAGCGCAGAAACCGACTGAATGTCAGTGCACAACACAAAAGTCAAAACTATCCACTACAAAGCTGACCAATCATGACATACACAACCGTAACCTAACACAACCCATGGAGCCGCGTCTGCTATTGCTGGCCGTCCCAGAGTCGAGCGGAGCATAGTACAGCGCTGAAATAGACCTAATAACAGTGCATACCACGAAAGTCAAAGCTATCCAATGCCAACCCAGACTTACCTAAGCTAACCAAACTTTGTTTAACTTAACTTAAATTGCGGAGACCTCTATTGCTAGTCTCCCCAGAGTCAAGAAGATAATATTAGAGCACAGCACAGCGCAGAAATCCATTGAAAAGCAGTGAACAACTCAAAAGGCACAGGTATCCAATCCCAACCCAAACAAATATAACCTAGCCAAACGAAGCCTAACACAACATAACGAGTCGCGATCACTATTGCTGGGCGCCGCAGGGCCGCGCGGAATACAGTACAGCACAACAGAGCGCAGAAGTCCAGGGAATAACAGTGTATACCACGAATCTATATGCTATCCTAACCTAGCACAAACAAATGGAAACTAACCAAACGTAGCCTAACTCAACCTAATGTGATGAGACCACCATTTCTGGCACCCCCAGGGTCGAGCAGAGTATGGTGGAACAATGCGATACGTACAAGTCCACCGTAGAGCAGTGTGTAGCACAAAAGTCAAAGTTACTCTATCCTGACCTAACGAAGCTTAGCATAATCGAGCGCAACATAGTCCAACCTAACGTGCCTAGTCCACCGTTGCTGTCCTCCCCTGAGCCAAGCAGAGTGAATTAGGGCACAGTAGAGCGCAAGATGTCGTAGCTAGCCGCAGCTAGCCCAACCAATCGTAACCCAACCAAACGTAACATGACTCAACCTAACGTGCAGCGACAACTACTGCGGGCCACCTCAATGTCGATCAGAGTATACTCGAGAAAAATAGAGCGCAGAAATGCGCAGAATAACTCACTGTGCCAAGGAAGTCACAGATATCATATACTAACTTGTCCAAAAGTAATATAACCATACGTAGGATATCTAAACGTAACGCGCCTAGGCCACTATTGCTGGCCTCCTCGGTGCCAAGCGGAGTACACTGCAGCACAGTAGAGCGGCGAAGTCCATCGAATTGCAGAGTACACCACGAAAGTCAAATCTATGCAAACCTAACCAACACTAACATAACATAACCAAACTTAGCCTAACTCAACGTAACGTGCCGGGATCACTATTGCTGGCCCCGCAGAGCCAAGCAGAATATACTACAGAACAGTAGTGCGCACAAATATGCCGCATCCCAGTGAATAGCGCAAAGGTCAATGATATCCTGCCCAAACCTAGCCAAACCTTTCCTAACAAAACGTAGCATAGCACAACCTAACGTAGAGCAATATAGAGCGTAGGAATCCACCGAATATCGGTATATGGAACAAAAGTCAAAACCGTCCTAACCTAACCTATCCAAACCTAACATGACCAAACGCAAACTGACTCGGACTAACTTGCCGAGACCAATACTCCTTGCCTCCATAGAGCCATTGCCGAATACGCTGTAGCACAGTAGAGCGCAGAAACCGACTGAATGTCAGTGCACAACACAAAAGTCAAAACTATCCACTACAAAGCTGACCAATCATGACATACACAACCGTAACCTAACACAACCCATGGAGCCGCGTCTGCTATTGCTGGCCGTCCCAGAGTCGAGCGGAGCATAGTACAGCGCTGAAATAGACCTAATAACAGTGCATACCACGAAAGTCAAAGCTATCCAATGCCAACCCAGACTTACCTAAGCTAACCAAACTTTGTTTAACTTAACTTAAATTGCGGAGACCTCTATTGCTAGTCTCCCCAGAGTCAAGAAGATAATATTAGAGCACAGCACAGCGCAGAAATCCATTGAAAAGCAGTGAACAACTCAAAAGGCACAGGTATCCAATCCCAACCCAAACAAATATAACCTAGCCAAACGAAGCCTAACACAACATAACGAGTCGCGATCACTATTGCTGGGCGCCGCAGGGCCGCGCGGAATACAGTACAGCACAACAGAGCGCAGAAGTCCAGGGAATAACAGTGTATACCACGAATCTATATGCTATCCTAACCTAGCACAAACAAATGGAACCTAACCAAACGTAGCCTAACTCAACCTAATGTGACGAGACCACCATTTCTGGCACCCCCAGGGTCGAGCAGAGTATGGTGGAACAATGCGATACGTACAAGTCCACCGTAGAGCAGTGTGTAGCACAAAAGTCAAAGTTACTCTATCCTGACCTAACGAAGCTTAGCATAATCGAGCGCAACATAGTCCAACCTAACGTGCCTAGTCCACCGTTGCTGTCCTCCCCTGAGCCAAGCAGAGTGAATTAGGGCACAGTAGAGCGCAAGAGATTTACCGAGTAGCAGCGCATGGCACAAAGGTCAAAGTTACCGTCTCCTACCCTAACGTATCCCAAACCAACCAAACGTAGCCTAACTTAATCTGTCCCGCAATGACCACATTTGCTGGCCTCCTCAGATTCGAGCAGAGTATAGCAGAGCAATGTAGATCGCAGAAGTACGCCGAAAAGCAGTGCATAGCTCAAAAGCCAAATCCATCCGCTCCTAACATATCCAAACACAATATAGTCACACGCACCATAACACAACCGAACGCGCCGGGACCACTAATGGTGGAATGCCCAGAGCCAAGCAGAATATACCAGAGGAGAGTAGGGCACAGAAGTCCATAGAATGGTGGTGTATAGCAGAAAAGTCAGACACCCTAGCTTGACCCAAACTAACCGAACATTACCAAGCGTAGCATAACTCAAACTAACGTGCCGAGACCACCATTTCTGGCCCTCCCAGGGCCGAGCTGAACATATTAGGGCATAGCAGAGTGCAGAAATCCGCCGAAAGGCAGTGTACAGCGCAAGAGTCGGAGCTAGTATCTCCTAACATAAACAATCGGAACGTTACCAAATGTAGCATAACTGAGCCTTACCTAACGCGATCACTGTTGTTGGCCTCCCGTGGCCAAGCAGAATATTTTAGAGTAGACTAGAGAGCAGAAATATATAGAATCGTAGAGTATAGCAGGGAAGGCAAAGCTATCCATGGCTAACCCAGATAAATATAGCCTAAACGAACGGAGCGTAACACAAAATAAGGAGCCGAGACCACTACTGCTGGACACCCCAGGGCCAAGCAGAATAAATTCCAGCGCTGTAGAGAGGAGAAACCACCGATTAACGATGTATTCCACGAAAGACAAAGCTATCCAAACCTAACACAGACAATCATGTCCCAACCAAACGTAGCCTAACGCAACCTAACCTGCCGAGGCCACTATTAGTGGCCACCCCAGAGCCGAGCAGAGTACAGTAGATCAATGTAGAGCGTATCAATCCACCGAAAGGCAGTTTACATACCGAAAGGCAAAGGCATGCTGACCAAACCGAACCTAACCTAAACTAACCAAACGTAACATGATACAACCTAACGCGCTGAGAGCACTATTCCTGGCGTCCGTAGATGCAATCATAATATGATAGAGTACAGTAGAACCCAGAAGCCGATAGGATTGCAGTGTTGAGCACAAAAGTCTAAGATATCCTAACCAAACCCATATTAACCTAACACAACGAAACGTAATCTATCCCAACCTACCGTGCCTCGACCGGTATTGCTGGCCTCCGGAGAGCCAAGCAGAGCATAATAGTGGAGAGTAGAGCGCAGAAATACATAGAACCGCAGTGTACAGAAGAAAAGTCGAAGCTGTCCAGACATAACCAAAGCTAAGGTAACCAAACCAAACGTATCGTATCTGAACCTACATTAGCGAGACCATTGTTACTGTGGTCCCCAGAGCCAAGCAGAATATACTAGGTCAGAGTGGAGCTCAGAAATCCACCGCACTTCAGTGTACAACGCAAGTCACAGATAACCTATCCTAACCCAAACGGACCTAACATAACCAAACGCAACTTAACACTACGTAAAGCGGCGCGGCCACGGGTTATGGGCGCCCCAGAGCAAGGCAGGGTGTATTAGAGCACAGTAGAATGGAGAAATGCAACTAATGGCAGTGTATAGCACAAAAGTCAAAGCCATCCTAATCAAACTTAACCGACCCTAAACTAACCAAACGTAACCTAACTCAACCTTTTGTGACACGCCCGCCATTGCTGGTGTTCCCATAGTCGAGTAGAGTGCAGAAGAGGAACGAAGAGCGCAGGAATCCTCTGAAACGTAGTGTACAGCACAAAAGTCAAAATTATACCCTCGTAACATAGCCAAACGTAGCACACCCTAACGAAACCTAACAAAACCTGACGTGCCTAGGCCAATATTGCTGTTTTCCACACCGCCACGCAGAACATATTGGGGGAGAATGGAGAGCAGTAGTCAATAGAATGGCAGTGTGTAGCAGAAAGGTCAAAGCTATCCAAACGTTGCCCATGCTAACGTAGCGTAACAAAACGTAACCTAACAGAACCTGACGTGCCGCGGCCACTATTTCAGGCCACCACAGAGCAAACCAGGGTACATTAGAGCACAGTAGAATGGAGGAAGGAACCGAACACCAGTGTACGGCACAAAGGTCACAGTTATCATGTCCTAACCTAACAAATCGTGACATACACGAACGTAACAAAACACAACCTAACGTGCAGTGACAACTATTGCTGACCTCTCCAGAGCCAATCTGAGCATATTAGAGCACAGCCGAGAGTTTAAACCCACCGTATAGCAGTGTACAGCAGAAAAGTCAAAGCTTCCCTGTCCAACCATTATCAAACGTAACATAAGCGAACGTAGCCTAACTCAACGTAACGTGCCGAGACTTCAATTGCGGCATTCAAAGGGCCAAGCGGAACAAACTGGTGAAGAGTAGAACGCAGAAATCCATAGAATCGCTGTGTATTCCGGAAGAGTCGAAGCCATCCAAAAAACCTAACCCAAGCCAACAGAACAAGGCCAAACGTAGTATAATTCAACGTAACGTGCCGAGGCCACTATTGCTGCGCTCCCCAGAGTCAAGCAGGTCATGCTAGAGCACAGTAGAGCGCAGAAATCCACCGAAGATCAACTTACAGCACAAAAGGTTAAGCTATCCTAACCAAACTTTTCCCCCCCCCCAGAGCCAAGGACAATACTTTTGTGTAGAGTAGAACGCAGAAATCCATAGATTCTCTGTGTATCTCGGAAAAGTCGAAGCCACCTAAGCATAAGCCAAGGAAACATAACACAGCCAAGCACTGCCTATCTCAACCTAACTTTCCGAGACCGCCATTGCTGCCCTCCCATAGCGAAGCAGGTCATACCAGAGACGAGTAGAGCGCAGAAACCTGCCGAATAGCAGTGTAAAGTGCAAAAGCTATAGCCACCCTAACAAAACTTAGCCTAACCCATCCTAACCGAACGTAACATAACTAAAGATAACATGCTGAGGCCACTATCGCTGGCCTTGCGAGAGCCAAGCTGAAAATAATAGAGCACTGTATGGCCCAGAAATCCGACTAATAGCAGACTATAGCGCTAAAGTCAAAGATATCCTCCCCTAACCTAACCAAACGTAACATAAAAAAGCGTAACGTAACCAAACGTAACCCAACGCAACAGGACGTGCCGCGACCACCGTTTCTGTCCTCCCCAGAGTTAAGCGGAACACGCTACTGGAGATTACAACGAAGAAAGCCATATAATCGCAGTGTATATCAGAAAAGTCATGGCTACCAATCCGTTACCCAAACAAACAGGGCATAACCAAACATTGTCTGACTCAACCTAACGTGCAGTGGCCACTATTGTTGCCTCCTCAGGGCCAAGCAGGATATAGCAGAGCACAGTAGAGCGCAGCAGTCCACCGCATAGCAGTGTGCAGCACAAAAGTTAAAGCTATCCTGAAGAAACTTTGCCTGACACAACCCCGCCGAACGTAACCTGACCCATCATACATCGCCGAGACGTCTATTGCTGGCCTTACCAGAGCCAGGCAGAGAATATTACAGCACCGTAGGACAGAGAAATCCACCTAACATAAGGCTATTGCACTAAAGGCATAAATATCCTCTCCTAACTTAGAGAATCATAATATAACCGAACGTACCCTAGCTTACACTGACGTGCCACGACCACTATTACTGGCATCCCCAGGGCCAAGCAGGTCATACTGGAGCGCAGAAGAGCGCAAAAATGCAGCGAAGAGTAGTGTACAGCACAAAAGTTAAATCTATCCCGACCAAACTCAACCTAAACCAACATAACCAAATGTAACCGGACTAAACCTAACGTGTCGGGAAGACTATTCATGGCCTTCCCTGAGCCCAGCTGGAAATATTAAAGGACAGTAGGGCGCAGAAATCCACCTTATAGGAGGCTATAGCACTAAAGTGAAGGCTATTCTCTTTCTAAGCCTAACCAGTCGTAACATATCCGAACGTAACGTAACTCATCATATTGTGTCGCGAACACTATTGCTGGCCTCCCCAGGGCCAAGCAGAACACATTAGAGCTTTGTAGGACGCAGAAATCCTCCTAATAGCAGAATATAGAACTAAAGTCAAAGATATCATCTCCAAACCTAGCCAATTGTAACATAACCAAACGTAACCTAACTCATACCAATGTACAGCGTGCACTACTGCAGGCCCCACAGAGCAAAGCAGATCAAATTAGCGGAGAGTAGAACGAAGATATCAATAGGATCTCAGCGTATATCGGAAAAGTCATGGCTACACGAACCTGAACCAGGCCAACAAATTATATCCAAACATAGCGTAACTAAACCTAACGTGCCGAGACCAACATTGCTGTCATTCCCAGAGCCAAGCTGGATGCATTATAGCACCGTAGGGCACAGAAATCCACCTAATAGCAGACTATAGGAATCAAGTCTATGCAACCCTCTCCTAGCATGACCAATGGTAACATAACCGTACGTAACATAATTCAACACAACGTGCCGTGACCACTATTGCCGGCATTCCCAGAGCCAAGCTCAAAATATTACAGCACTGTAGGGAGCAGAAACCCACTGACTATCGTACTATGGCATAAAAGTCAAAGCTACCCTCTCCCTAACTAGCCAATCCTAACATAACCAAACGTAGCCTGACTCAAGCTAACGTGAATCGACCACTATCGCTGGCATGCCCAGAGCCAAGCACACCACATTAGTAGAGAGCAGAACGCAGAAGTCCATGGAATCGCAGTGTGTATCTGAAAAGTCAAAGTTACCCAAACCTGACCCAAGCCAACAGAATGCAAACGAACGCAACATATCAAAGCATAGCCTTACTCAAGCTAAAGTGCCGACACCGCTTATTGCTGCCCTCCCCAGAGCCAAGCAGGTCATACTAGGGCACTGTATGGCCCAAATGTCCATCGAATAGCAGTGTACAGCACAACAGTTGAAGATATGCTAACCAAACTTGGCCTAACACAACCTAACAACGCGTAACCCGAATCAACGTAACGCGCCGAGACCGCTATTTCTGTCCATCCCAGAGCTAAACTGAAAACATTAGAGCTATGGAGGCCGCAGGAATCCACCTTAGAGCTGACTACAGCACCAAAGTCAAAGGAAGCCTCTCCTACACTAACCAATCGTAGCATAGGCAAACGTAACCAAACTCAACCTAACGCGCCGACACCACTAGCGCTGGCCTTGGCAGAGTCAAGCAGAGCACCTTAGCAGGGAGTAGATCGCAGAGATCAATAGAATCGATGAATTTATCAGAAAAGTCAAAGCTACCCAAACCTGACCCAAGCCAACAGAATACAAGCAAACATAGCCTGACTGAAACTAACGTCCGAGACCGCGATTACTGCCCTCCTCACTGCGAAGCAAGACATACCAGAGCACAGTAGATCACAGAAATCGACTGATTAGCAGTGTCCAGCATAAAACTTAATGCCACCCTGACGAACGTTAGCATATCCCAACCTAACCGAACGTAACCTGAATCAACATAACGTGCCGAGATCGCTATTGCTGGCCTTGGCAGGGCATAGCTGAAAACATTGGATCAGAGTAGGGAGCAGAAATCAACCTGATAGCAGACTACAAACTAAAGTCGAAGCTATCCTTTCCTAACATAACCAATCGTAACGTGACCGTACGTAACCAAACTCAACCTATTTTGACGCGACCATTATTGCTGGCGTCCCCAGAGCCAAACAGAACACATTACTGGAGAGTAGGACGCAGAAGTCCATAGAATCGCAGTGTATATCAGAAAAGTCGTAGGTGCCCAAACCTAACCCAAACCAACAGAAAATAGCCAAACGCAGCCTAACTCAACCTAGCGTGCCGAAACCGCTACTGCTGCCCCCGCACCAAGAGACAGGCAGGTCATACTAGGGCACAGTAGAGCGCAGAACTCCAACGAAAATCTGTATGCAACAGAAGACCTAAGGTTTTGCTAACCAAACTTAACAACACCCAACCTAACCGGACGTAACATGAGTCAACACATTGCGACGAGACCACTGTTACTGTCCTTCCCGGAGCCAAGCGGAAAACGTTATAGCACTGTGGGGCGCAAGAATCCACCTAATAGCAGACTATAGCCCTAAAGTCAAAGCAAGCCTCTCCTAATATTTGACCGTACGTAACCAAACTCAACCTATTTTGACGCGACCATTATTGCTGGCGTCCCCAGAGCCAAACAGAACACATTACTGGAGAGTAGGGCGCAGAAGTCCATAGAATCGCAGTGTATATCAGAATAGTCAAACTTACCCATACCCAACCGAAACTAACAGAAAATAGCCAAACGCAGCCGAACCCAACCTAACGTGCCGAGAACGCTATTTCTGCCATTCCCAGAGCCGAGAAGGGCGTACTGGTGCACAGTATATCTCAGTAGTACACCGAATAGCAGTGTGCCGCACAAAAGTTGAAGCTGCCTTAATCAAACTTAGTCTAACCCAAACTAACCGACCGCAGCCTGACTCTACATGAGGTGCGGAGACCACTATTGCTGGCCTTCTCAGAGCCAAGCTGAAAATGCTACATCAATATAGTGCGCAGGAATCCACCTAATAGCAGACAGCTGCACTAAAGTTAAAGCTATCCTCTCCTAACATATCCAAACGCAACATAACCGAACGCAACCTAACTCAGCCCAACATTCGGTGATCAGAAATGCTGGCCTCCGCAGAGCCGAGCAGATCACGTTAGTGGCGAGTAGAACGCATAAGTCCATAGAATCGCAGTGTACATCAGTAGAGTCAAAGCCAACTGACCATAAACCAAACAAACGGGACATAACGAAACATAACCAAACACAACCTAACGTGCCGAGAACATTATTGCTGCCCTCCCCTGGGCCAGGTGGACATACTAGAGCGCAGCAGATCTCAGTAGACCACCGAAGAGCACTGTATAGCACAAAAGTTGAAGCTATCCCAACCAAGCTTTGCCAAGCGCATCATAGCAGAACGTAACATGTCTCAACATAACGCGCAGATACTACTACTGCTGGCATTCCCCGAGCAAAGCTGAAAGCATATGAGCACTCTAAGTCGCAGAAATCAACCTAATTGCAGACTACAAACTAAAGTCGAAGCTATCCTCTCCTGACCTATCCAAACGCAACGTAACCAAACGTAACCTAACTGAACCTAACGTGCCGCGAGCACTATTGCTAGCCACACCAGAGCCAAATAGAACACATTAGTGAAGAACAGAACGTAGAGATCCATAGAATGTCTGTGTATATCAGAAATGTCAAATATATGTGAGCCTAAACCAAAGAAACAGAACATAACAGAGCATAGCCTAACTCAACCTAACGTGCCGAAACCGCTATTGCTGCCACCGCCCTATTGCCAAGCAGGACATAATAGAGCACAGTAGATCGCAGAATACCTCCGAGTAGCAGTGCACAGAACAAGAGTTATAGCTACTTCTAGCCAAACTTAGCCTAACACAACCCAACCGAACGTAATGTGGCTCAACGTAACGTGCCGAGAGCACCATTGCTGGCATTCCCAGAGCCAAGCTGAGCATGTTGGAACACCGTGGGATGCCGAAATCCAACTAATAGCAATCTTTAGCACGAAAGTCAAAGCTACCCTCTCCTAAACTAACCAATCGTAATATATCCATACGCAACACAACTCAACGTAACGTGCGGCGACCACTATTCCTGGCCTCCCCGGAGGCACGCAGAACACACCAGTGGAGAGTAGACGCAGAAGTCCATGGAACCGCATTCTATACCGGAATAGTCATAGCGAGCCAAACCAACAGGACATAACGAAAAATAGCCCAACCCAACCTGACTTGCCGAGGGCGCCATTGCTGCCCACCCCTAAGCCAAACAGGACACACTAGAGCACCGTAGTTCGCAGTTGTCCACCGAAAAGCAGTGTACAGCACAAAAGTTGGAGTTATCCCAACCAAACCTTGCCAAGCTGGACCTAACTGAACGTAATGTGACTCAACGTAACGTGCACAGACCACTATTGGTGCCCTGCCCAGACGCAAACTGAAGATACTATAGCGTTGTTGGGAGCAAAGATCCACCTAGACGCAGACTATACCACTATAGCCAAAGCTATGCTCTCCTAACCTAACCAATCATGACATATCCGAACGTAACCTAACTCGAACCAACGCGTCGCGACCACTACTGCCGGCCTCCTCAGAGCCAAGCAGAACACGCTAGTGGAAAGTAGAATGCAGGAATCCGTAGAACCGCAGTGTATATCAGAAAGGTCAAAGCTACACAAACATAACCCAAACAGACAGAACATAGACGAACATAGCCTAACTAAACCTAACGTTCCTGGACTACTATTGCTGCCCCCCCAGAGCTAAGCAGGTTATACTAGAGCACAGTAGAGCGCAGAAATCCGCCCATTAGCGGTGAACAGCACAAGAGTTAAAGCTGTCCTAACCATACTTAGCATAACCCACATAACCCAAAGTGACGCGGCTAAACGTAACGTGTCGAGACCACTATTGCAGGCCTTCGTAGAGCCAGGCAGTGAATATTAAGGCACTGTAGAGCGCAGAAATCCACCTAATAGCAGACAATAGCACTAAAGTCAAACCCACCCATTGCTAACCTAACCAATCGTAACATGACCGCACGTAACCCAACACAAACATTTATGCCGCGTGTACTGTTGCTGGCCTCCCTAGAGCCAAGCAGAACACATTAGTGGAGAGTAGAGCGCAGGAATCCACCGCCTAGCAGTGGGTAACACAAAAGTCAAAGCCATCCTAAACAAACGTATCCTAACCTAACGAAACCAAACGTAACCTAATAAAACATATCGTGCCACGATCGCTATTGCTGGCATTCCCAGAGTCAGGCAGTGTATAGTAGAGCAATGAAGAGCGCAGAACCCCACCGAATATCAGTGTATAGCACTAATGTCAGAGTTGTCGAATCCTATCCTTACCAAGCACAACATAACCAACATAACGTAACAAAGCCCAACGTGCCAAGACCACCATTGCTGCCCCCCCCATCACCAAGCAGAACGTATTAGCGGATAGTGGAGCGCAGAAGCCAATATAATGGGAGTGAACAGCAGAAATGTCAAAGTTATCCAAACCTAACCCATGCTAACATAACCTAACCAAACGTAACGTAACTATACCTAAGTGCCTATACCTTTATCCCCAGGGTAAAGCAGGGCGTATTAGACCACATCGGACGGCAGGAATTCGCGGAATATCTGTGTAGAGCGCGAAAGTTAAAGCTAACCTAACCAATCATAGCCTAACCTGAAATAAACAAATGTAACCAAACTCAACCTAACGTCCCGCGACCACTATTGCTTGCCTCCCGAGGGACGAGCAGAGTGCAATAGAGCAGTGTATCGCGCAGAAACCCACCGAATAGAAGTGCACAGCACAAAAATCAGAGCTGTCATCACGTAACCTAACCAAATGTAACATAAACGTACACATCGTACCACAGCCCAACGTGCCGAGACCTCTAGAGCTGGCTTCCCCATAGCCAAGCAGAATATACTAGAGCGCAGTCGGGCGAAGAAATCCACTGAATAGCAGTTTATAGCAAAAAAGTCAAAGTTGCCCTATCCCAACGTAAACAAGCGTAACCTGACCAAACATAACATAACTAAACCTGACGTGATGAGAGCACTATTTCCGGCCTCCTCATTGCGAAGCGGAGCATATTCGAGGAGAGCAGAGCGCAGAGGTCCAAAGGATAGCAGTGTACAGCACGAAAGCCGAAGACATCCTAACCAAACCCTAACAAACCCAACCCAACAAAACGTAATATAATACATCGTTACGCGCCGCGGCCACAATTTCTGGCATAACCAGGTCAGAGCAGAGAATATTAGATCGCAGTGGAGGCAGAAATCAACCGAAAGGCAGTGTATAGCACAAAAGTCAAAGCTACAATGTCCTAACATAGCCAAACGTAGCAGCGGAGGTTGCGAAGCGCAACCTGTCGTGCCACGACCGCTATTGCTGGCATCACGAGAGCTAAGCACAGTATAGCAGCGCATTGTAGAACGCTGATATCTTCCGCATAGCAGTGTATAACACAAAGGTCAAAGCTACCATAACCAATTCCAACCAAACCGTGCCAAGCCAAACGTAACACAACTCAACGCAACGTGCCGCGGCCACTGTTACGGGCCTTCCCGGAGTCGAAGAGAGTTTAGTAGATCAATGTAGTGCGTAGAAATCCAGCCAACAGCAGTCTATAGCACGAAAGTATATTTCAACCTATTATAGCATGTCCAAACGTAATATAAACGAACGTAACCTAACACAAACTGACGTGACGGGACCACCGTTGCCGGCCTTCCTAGCCACAAGCAGAATATACTGGAGCAGAGTAGAGCGCACAAGGCCACCGAATAGCAGTGTATTGCACAGAAGTCAAAGAAATCCTCGCCGAACCTGACTTACCATAAGAAAACCAAACGTGGAATAACTAAATCTAATGAGCCGAGCCCACTAATGCCGGACACCCCATCGCCAAGCAGAACGTATTAGGGGAGTGTGGAGAGCAGAAGTCCATAGAAAGGCAATGAACAGCAGAAAAGTCTAGGACACCCTGACCTAACCTTGCGTAACATAGCTCACCAAACGTAGCCTAACTAAACACATCATAACACAAAGACCAATCGTAAAATACACAAACGTGACATAAGTCAACCTAACGAGCGGCGACCACTACTGCTGCCTTCGCCATTGCCAAGCAGAACATATTAGATGGGTGTAGAGAGCAGAAATCCCCCGCATTGTAGTTTACAACATAAAAGTCAAAGATATCCTGTCCAAACCTAACCTAGCCTAACCTAACCAAACGTATCGTAACTAAACGTAACGTGCCTAGACCAATATTAGTGGTCTCCCAGGAGTCGAACAGAGCATTGTAGAGCAACGTATGGCGTAGAAATCCGCCGAGCATTGGTGTACAGCAAAATAGTCAAAGATATCCTGAAGGAACATAACCTAACCTAACCAAACCGAACGTAACATAAATCTGCCTAACGTGCCGCGGTCACCTGTGCCGCGGTCACTATTGCTGGCCTCCCGAGAGCCGTGCAGGGTATAGTAGAGCTATGTAGAACGCAGAAATCCACCGAATAGCAGTGTATAGAACAAAAGTCAAAGTTATCCTATCCTGAACTAATCAAAGGTAACATAACCAAACTTGGACTTACTCTACCTAACGCGCCACGGCCTGTATATCTGGCCTCTCCAGAGGAAGGCAGAGAATATTAGATCAGAGTAGAGCGCAGAAATCCAATGAATAGGAGTGTATACGGCAAAAGTAAAAGCAACCCTAACCAAACCTCTCCTAACCTAACCTAAGCAAACGTAAACTAACACAACATGTGGGTCGGCGACAGCCAATGCTGGCCTCCGCAGAGACGAGTAGAGTACAGTAGAGCAACGAAGAGCGCCGAAATCCTCCGCATGACAGAGTACGGCACAAATATCAGAGTTGTCCTATCCTATCTTTATCAAGAGCAACTAAAACAAACGTAACATAACAAAACCTAACGTGGCTCGACCACCATTGCTGGCCTCCCCATCGCCAAGCAGAAGGTATTAGCGAAGAGTGGAGCGCAAAAATCAATCGAATGGGAGTGAGCGGCAGAAAGGTCAAAGCTATCCAAACCTAACCCATGCTAACGTAACCTAACCAAACGTAAGGTAACTTTACCTAACGCGCCACTGCCACTATTCCTGGCCTCTCCAGAGCAAAGCTGGGCACATTAGAAGACAGCAGAGGGCAGGAATTCACCGAAAATCTGCGTACAGCACGAAAGTCAAAGCTATCCTAACAAAACATTGCCTAACCTAAAATAAACAAGCGTAACCCAACACAATCTAACGTCCCACGACCGCTATTGCTGGAATCGCGAGATTCGAGCAGAGTTTAGTAGAGCATTATAGAGCGCAGGAATCCACCGTATATCAGTGTATAGCACAAATATCATAGCCGTCCTATCCCGACCTGACAAAGCGTAACGTAACCATACGTAACCTAACATATGCTGACGTGCCGAGACCAACATTGCTGCCTCCACAGAGCCAAGTAAAACATATTAGAGTACAGTAGAGGCGCAGAAACCCACCGAACAGCAGTGTGTAGCACAAAAGTCAAACCCATTCTTACCAAACACACCCTAACCTAAACTAACCGAACGAAACGTAACCCAGCCGAACATGCCACGACCGGTATTGCTGGCCTCCCCATAGACGTACTGTTCATACAGGACACGGTAGAGCGCAGAAATCCAACGAATAGCGGTAGACAGAAAAAAAGTTAGAGCTATCCTTTCCTAACTTAACCAACCATAACATAACCGATCTTAACCTAGCAAAAAGTAACGTGCCGAAACTACTACTGCTCTCCTCCCCAAAGCCAAGCAGAACTTATTGCAGCTCAGTAGAGCGCAGAAATGCACTGCATAACAGCGCATAGAAATAAGTCATAGCAATCTCGTCATAACGTAGCCAAACCTTACCCAACCAAACGAAACATAACTCAACCTAACGTGCCGCGACCGATATTCTTGGCGTGCTCTGAGACAAGCAGAGCGTGATAGCGCACTATAGAGCGTAGGAGTCCATTGAATTGCAGTGCGTATGACAAAAGTCGTACATATCCCAGCATAACCCAGCACAGCCTAACACAACCAAACGTAACCATGTTCGACATTACGCGCCGGCGCCATTGCTTGCCTCCGCAGAGCAAAGCAGTTCATATTAGAGGTGAGTGGGGCGTAAGAAATCCATCAGTTCGCAGTGTACAGCAGAACATTCAAAGATATGCAAACCTAGCCTAAACTAACTGTGCCTGACACAACAAAGCGGCCCCGGAGCACTATTACTGGGCTCCACAGAATCAAGCAGATTATAGCGGAACACAGTAAAGACAGGAATCCACCGAATAGCAGTGTATAACACGAATGTCAATTCTATCCTATCCTAACCTGGACAAACGTAACGTAACCAAACGTAGCATAACTCCTCCTAACGTGCGGTGAACACTATTGCTGGCCTCCCCAGAGTCGAACAGAGTATAGTAGAGCACAGTAAAGCGTAGAAATACACCAGATATCAATGCATACCACAAAGGTCAAAGATATCTCAACCTAACCAGACCTAACATAACCTAATCAAACATTGAATAACCAAACCATATCGTGCCGAGAACTCTACTGCGGCCTCCCCAGTGCCAAGTTGGGCATATTAGGGAGCAGCAGAGCGCAGAAGTTCAACGAATAGCAGTGTACAGCACAAAAGACAAAGCCATCCTAACCAAGCCTAAAGTAACCTAACCTAACCAAACGTTACCTAACTCAACCTACCTTGCCACCAAAGCCATTGATGGGCTCCCCATAGTCGAATGGAGTGCAGTATAGCAACGAGGAGCGCAGAAATCCATCCAACAGCAATGTATATCACAGAATTCAAATCTATCCCTTCCTAACCTAACCAAACGTAACCAAACCAAACATAATATGACTCAACTTATCGTGTCGCGGCCACCACTGCTGGCCTCCCCAGGGCCATGCGGAGCATATTAGAGGAGAGTAGGTCGCACGCATCCATACAGTCGCAGTGTAAAGCAAAAAATTCAAAGCCATCCCAACCTTACCCGTGCTAACATAAACTAGCCGAACGTAACTAAGCTCAACCTAACATGCCGCGGTCACCATTTCTGACATCCACAGAGCAAAGTACACCACATTAGAACACAGATGATGGGAGAAATACAACGAAAAGCAGTATGTAGCACATGAATCGAAGGTACACTGACTTAACCTAACAAATCGTAACACTACCAAACGTAATCAAACCCAACCAAGCGTGCCACCACCACTGCTGCTGGCCTCCCCAGAGGAAAGCAGAGGAGAGAAGGGCGCAGAAACCAATATAATTGTGGTGCACAGCAGAAAGGTCAAGGACATTCAAACCTATCCCAAGCTAAGGTAACCTAATCTAACTTAGAAGAACTCAACTTAACGTGCCGCGACTAATATTGCTGCCCTGCCCAGGGTCTAGCAGATTTGTGTAGAGCACAGTGGAGGGCAGGAGTCCACCTAGTATCTATGTCTAGCATGGAAGTCGAAGCCACACTAACCTAACTATGCCTAACCTAACCTAACCGAATGTAACATAACACAGCCCAACGTGCCACGACCACTATTGCTCGCATCCCGAGCGCCGAGCACAGCATAATAGAGCAATGTGAATCGCTGCATTACGCCGAAGAACTGTGCATAGCACAAGAGTCAGAGTTATCCTCTCCTAACCGTACCAAACGTAACCAAAGCAAACGTAACATAACTCAACCTAACGTGCGGCGACCAAACTGCTGGCCTCCCGAGAGTCGAGCAGAGTATAGTAGAGGAATGTAGGGCGCAGAAATCCACAGAAATGCAGTGTATAGCACAAAATTCAGAGCTATCCTAACCAAACATAACCAAACCTAACCTTGCCAAGCGCAACATGACACAACCAAACCATCCACGACCGTTATTACTGGCTTCCACAGAGACAAGCAGATGCCAGTAGAGCAATGCAGTACACAAATTTCGACCGAATAGCAGTGTATAGCGCAAGGGTAGAAGCTATGCTATTCAAACCAATCGGACCATAGCCTGGCCATGCGTAACGCGACTCAACCTTGCGTGCCGAGCTCGCCATTGCTGGCCACCCCAGAGCCAAGCAGAACATACTAGAGCACAGTAGATCGCTGAAGTTCGCCGTATAGCAGTGTATAGCACAAAAGTCAAAGTTATCCGATCTTAACCTTACCAAACGCAGCTTAACCAAATGTAGCCTAACTCTTCCTAACGTGCCAAGACTTCAATCGCTGCCCCCCTCAGAGCCAAGGAGATCGCGTTAGAGGAGGGTAGATCGCAGAGACGCATAGAATCGCAGTGCATAACACAGGAGTCGTACCTGCACTATCTTAACATAGCCAAACGTAATACAACGGAACGTAGCTTAACTAAACGTAACGCGGCGAGACCGCACTTGCTTGCCACCCAAGAGCGAAGCTGAATATACTGGCAGGCTGTAGAGCGCAGTAATCCACCGCATTGCAGTGTGTAGCACAAAAGTCAAAGATATCCTAACTAAACCATTCCCAACCTAGCCGAGCCAAGCGAATACTATCTAAACATAGCGTACCGAGAATAATATTGCTCCCATCCACAGAGACAAGCAGGGCATATTAGAGCAATATAGAGCGCCGAAATCCGACAAATATCGGTGTATAGCATAAAAGTCAAAGTTATCCTATCCTAACGTAACATAACTTAACATAACCGAACGTTATACGTCTCGAACAAGGTGTTGAGGCCTCTGTTTCTGGACCCCACCGAGCCCAGCAGAACACACTAGAGCACACTAGACCGCAGAAATCCCCAAAATAGCAACGTAAACCACAAAGGTCGTAGATACCATAACGTATCAGGATATAACGTAACATAACCAAACAGAATAACTAAACCTAACGAGCCGAGACCTATACTGCTGGCCCTCGCAGAGCCAGGTAAAACATATTAGGGCATAGCAGAGTGCATATGTCCACCGAATAGCAGTGTACGCCACAAAAAACAAAGCTATTCTGTCCTAACATAACCACACATTTCGCAACCATACGTAGCATAACAAAACCTAACGTGCCGCGACCACCATTCCTGGCGTCCCGGGAGACAAGCAGAGTGTTACAGCGCACAGTGGAGCGCAGAAGTCTAGAGTGTAGCAGTGTGCAGCACAAAAGTCAAAGCTAAGACAACCCAACAAACCATAGCCTTACCTGATCAAACGGAATCTAACTCAACCTAACGTACCGCGACCACTGCTGCTGGCCTCCACAGGGCCAAGCAAGTTAGAGTAGAGAACAGTAGAGGGCAGGTGTTCACAGAATAAGAGTGTATATCACGTTAGTCATAGCTATCCGAACCAAACATAACTTAACCCAACCCAATCAACCGTAACACAACTGAACCTAACATGCCGCGACCACTATTCCTGTCCTCCCGAGGGTCGAGCGTAGTATAATAGAGCAGAGTAGAGCGCAGAAATCCACCGAATAGCAGTGTACAGCACAAATGCCAATGCTACTCTTTCCTAGCCCAACGAACCGTAACATCACCGAAACTAGCATCGCCCAAAGTAGCGTGCCGAGACCAATATTGCTGCCTTCCACTGATCCAAACAAGACATATCAGAGGGCAGTAGAGCGCAGAGTTTCACGGAACAGCAGCGCATAGGAGAAAAGGCAAAACTAACCTATCCTAACCTAAATAAACCTTAGCTAATCAAACTTTGCATAACTCAACGTAAAGTGCCGGGAACACTATTCCTGGCATCCCCGAAGACAAGCAGAGTCCGATAGCGCAGTATAGAGCGCAGAGGTTCATAAAATGGCAGTGCCCAGCTCAAAACTCTATGCTGTCCAGTACTAACCCAACGTAAAATAGCCTAACCAAGCGTAATCTATCTCAACCTAACGTTCCGCGAACACCATGTCTGGCATCTCCAGAGCAATGCAAAGCATATCAGGCGAGAGTAGGGCGTCGATATCCATAGAATCGCAATGCATAGCGGAAAGGTCGAAGCTGTCCAAACCTAACGCATGCAAATCTAAACCAAACATACGTAGTCTAGCTCAACCTGACATGTCGCGGCTGCGGTATCTGGCCTCCCCAGAGACGAGCAGAACATAATAGAGCACAGTAGAGCTCGGGAATCCACCGGATAGCATTGTATGGCACGAAGTAAAGGCTAAACTTTTCTAACCTAACAAATCGCAAAACAACCAAACGTAACTGAACACAAGGTAGCATGCCGAGACCGCCGTTGCTGTCCTCTGCAAGCCAAGCAGTATATACAAGTGTGCACCAGAACGCGGAAATCCACTGAATAGCAGAGTATGGCACAAAATTCGTAGCCGCCCTAGCCAAACGCAAGAAACCTAACCTAACCTAGCGAAGCCTAACTGAAAGAAACGTGCCACGTCCATCGTTGCAGGCCTTCACAGAAACAAGTAGATGCGAGTAGAGCTATGCAGTGCACAGACGTCGACCGAATAGCAGCTTGTAGCTCAAAAGTCAATGCTACACTAACCAAACCTAACCAATCTCAAACTAGCTTGCCCAGACCCTCATTGCTGGCCTCACCAGAGCCAGGCAGGACATACTACAGCACACTAGAGTGCAGAAATTCAACGTACAACGGTGTATGGCACAAAAGTCAAAGTCATCCTTTCCTAACCTAACATAGCGTAAAGTAACCAAACGAAACCTAACTCTCCCTATCCCAACGCGACCAGTATTGCTGGCATCCACAGAGCCATGCAGAGCGTAATTCAGGAGAGTAGAGCGCAGATATCCATAGAGTCGCAGTGTACAGCAGAAAAGTGAAGGTCATCCAAACCTAACCAGAGCAAACGTAACTCAACAAAAATTATCCTATCTCAACCTGTCATGCCGAGACCACTATTACTGGCTCCCGCATGGCCTAGCAGAGCGTAGAGCACAGTGGAGCTTGGTAATCTTCCGAAGAGCAGCGTATAACACAAAAGTCGTATCTATACAAAGCTAGCCAAAGCAAATGAAGCGTAACCAAACGTAACCTAACTCAACGTAACGGGCCGTGAAAACTGTTACTAGCCTCCCCAGAGTAGAGCAGAGTAGATGAGAACAACGTGGAGCGCAAGAATCGGTCCGATTTTCAGTGTATAGCACAAAAGTCAAAGCTATGATATCGTACCCTATCCAAGCGTAGGGTAACCAAGCGCAACCTGATATAACCTAAAGTGCTGAGACCACCATTGCTGCATTCCCCAGCCCCAAGCAGGGCATATTAGAGGATAGTAGAGCGCAGAGGTCAATACAACGGCAGTGTATGGTACGATAGTCTATGATATCCCAACCTAACTCAAAGAAGCCTAACCTAACCGAACGTAACCTAACTGAGTGTAACTCGCCGCGACCAACATTTCTGGTACTGCCATAGCAAAGCGGGGATTATTAGATCACAGTAGGGCGCAAAAATTCACCGAATAGAAGTATACAGCACAAAAGTCGAAGCCATCCTCTCCCAACCTAACCAAACATAACAAGACCATACGTAACATAAATCAAACTAACGTGCCTAGGCCACTATTGCTGACCTCCCCAGAGCAAAGCTGAATATACTAAAGCACAGTGGAGCGCATAAATCGACCGAATTGCAGCGTATAATTCAGAAGTAAATGCTATGCTATCCTAATCTTTCAGAACGTAGCAAAAGCAGACATAACGTAACCCACACTGAAGCTCCACGAACGCTATTGCTAGCCTCACGAGAGTTGACCGGGGTTTAGCAAAGCAATGAAGAACGCTGAAATCTCCCGAATACCAGTGTATAGCACAAAAGTCAGAGCCACCCTAACAAAGCCTAGCCAAACCTTACGTTACAAGGGGCTTCACAGCTCACCCTAACGTGCCGGGAACACTATTCCTGGCTTCAGAGAGACAAGCGGGGTGCGATAGCGCACAGAGGAGCGCATAATTCCACAGAATGGCAGTGTATAGCGGAACAGTCATAGCTACCTTAACCTAACGCAACGTACCCTAACCTAACCAAACGTAACATATCTCAAACCAACTTGCCTCTACCACCATTTCTGGCCTCCCGTGAGCAGAGCAGAGTATAGTGGAGCAATGTATAGCACAGAAATGCATCGAATAGCAGTGCGTATATCAAAGGTCTAAGCTATCATATCCTAACCCATCTGAACATGACATAACCAGACGTATCCGGGCTTTCACCGTCGTGCCGCGGACACACTTACTGGCCTCCCAGAAGTTGAAGCTTCCCTGACCAAACTTAGCCCGATACTACCTAAGCGAATGTAACCTGACTCAACATTACTTGCCGAGACCACTATTTCTGGCCCTCCCAGAGCGAAACTGAAAACATTAAGGCGCTGTGGGGCGCAGAAGTATACCTAATAGCAGACTAGAGCGCCGAGATCAAATTACCTCTCCTAAGCTATCCAATCGTGACATAACAAAACGTAACCAATCTCAACCAAACGTGCCGCGACCTCTATTGCTGGCCTACCCAGAGCCAAGTAGAGCACATTAGTGGAGAGTAGACCGCAGAATCGTAGTGTACATCGGAACAGTCGAAGCGACCCAAACCTAACCCAAGCAAGCAGGACATAGCCAAACACAGCCTAACAAGACCTAACCACCCGAGACCGCTATTGCTGCCCTCCACTGGACCAAGCATGACATACTAGAGCACAGTGGAACGCCGATATACACCGAATATCAGTGTACAGCACAAAAGTTAAAGCTACCCTAACCGAACATAATTTAACCCAACATAACTGAACATAACCTGACGCAACGTAAAGCTCCGAGGCAACTATTGCCAGCCTGCCCAGAGCCAAGCTGCGAATATTGCAGCACTGTAGGTCGCAGGATTACACCTAATTGCAGAATATGGCACTAAATTCAAATACAGTCCTCTCCTAACGTAACCAACCGTAACATAACTAAACGTAACCAAACTCAACCTAACATGACGCCACTACTATTGATGACCTCCCAAGAGCCAAGCAGAGGACGTTAGTGGAGAGCAGAACGCAGTCTATATCAGTAAAGTCAAGGCTACCCAAACATTGCCCAAACCAAAGGAACATGAACGAACATAGCCTAAAATCACCTTGCATGCGGAGATCGCTATTGCTGCCCCCTCCAGAGCCAAGCAGGACATACTAGAGCACAGTAGAGCGCAGAAATCCAAAGAATAGCAATGTGCAGCACAAAAGTTAAAGCTACCCTAACCATACTGGCCCTAACCCATCATAACTGATCGTAACCAGACCCAACATATAGTGCCGAGGCCACTGTTGCTGGCTTTTCCAAAGCCAAGCTGAAAATATTAAAGCACTGTAGGTGAGAGGAATCGACTTAATAGCAGGCTGTAGTACTGAAGTCGAAGCAGTCCCCTCCTAACCTAACCAACCGAAACATGACCAAACTTAACACATCTCAACCTAATGTGCCGCGACCACCACTGCTGGCCTCCACAGAGTCAAGCGGAACGCGACAGTGGAGAGTAGAACGCAGAATCCCATGTAATCGCAGTCTATATCAGAAAAGTCAAGGCTACCCGAACCAAACACAAACCAACAGAACATAACCAAACATAACATAGCTGAACATTACGTGCCGAGGCCGCTATTGCTGCCCACCGCAGAGCCAAGCAGGGCGTACTAAAGAACAGCAGAGCGCAGAAATATATAGAATTGCAGTGCACAGCACAAAGGTTGAAGTTGCCATGACCAAACATGACCTTGGCCATCCTAACCGAACGTAACCTGCAAAACATGAGGTCCCGAGATCACTATTGCTGGCTTTCCCGGAGCCATGCTGAAGATATTAGATTTCTGCTGGGCGCAGAAGTACACCTAATAGCAGACTATAGCACTAAAGTCAGAGATATCCTCTCCTAACATGTCCAATCCTAACATAACCAAACGTATCCTAACTCATTCTAACCTGCCGCGGCCACCATTGCTGGCCTCCCCAGAGCCAAGCTGAACACATTAGTATAGAGTAGAGCGCAGAAGTGCATAGAATCGCAGTGTATATCAAAATAGCCAAGGCTACCCAAAGCTAGGCCAAAAGCAACAAAATATAACCAAACATATCATAACTCAAATTAACGAGCCGAGATCGCTATTGCTGCCCTCCCCAGAGCCGAGGTGAAAATACTAGAGCGCAGTAGGATGCGGAATTCCTCCTAATAGCAGGCTATGGAGCTAATGCCTAAACTACCCCTTCTAACCTAACCAATCGTGGCATAACCAAACGTAACCTAACTCAACCTAATGTACCGCGACCACTACTGCTGGCCTCCACAGAGTCAAGCGGAACGCGATAGTGGAGAGCAGAACGCAGAATCCCATGTAATCGCAGTCTATGTCAGAAAAGTCAAAGCTACCCGAACCAAACATAAACCAACAGAACATAACCAAACATAACATAGCTGAACATTACGTGCCGAGGCCGCTATTTTTGCCCTCCCCAGAGCGAAGCGGGACACACTAGAGCAGAGTAGGGCGCAGAAATCAATAGAATTTCAGTGCACAGCAGAAAAGCTGAAGCTATCATGACCAAACATAGCCTAGGCCAACCTAACCGAACGTAACCTGGCAAAACATAACGCTCCGAGACCACTATTACTGGCCTTCGCAGAGCGATGCTAAAGATATTAGATTTCTGCTGGGTGCAGGAGTACAGCTAATAGCGGACTATAGCACTAAAGTCAGAGATATCCTCTCCTAACATGTACAATCCTAACATAA
Organism: Eufriesea mexicana; assembly: GCF_001483705.2. Taxonomy (NCBI): domain Eukaryota; kingdom Metazoa; phylum Arthropoda; class Insecta; order Hymenoptera; family Apidae; genus Eufriesea; species Eufriesea mexicana. The sequence continues at coordinate 27,539 of NW_016908243.1, read as the reverse complement.
CCAAACGTATCCTAACTCATACTAACCTGCCGCGGCCACCATTGCTGGCCTCCCCAGGGCCAAGCAGAATACACTAGTAGAGGGTAAGACGCAGGAATCCATAGAATCGCGGTGTATATCTGAAGAGTCAAAGCAGCCCAAACCTAACCCAAGTCAACCGAGCTGAGCCAAACATAGACTAACCCAAACTAACGTGCGGAGACCGAAATTGCTGCGCTTCCCAGGTCCAAGCAGGACATACTAGAGCATCGTAGGGCACAGAGCTCCACAGAATAGTAGTGTACAGTACATTGGTTAAAGCTATCCTGATCAAACTTAGCCTGACCCAACCTAACCCATCGAAACCTGACACAACATAACGTGCAGAGGCACCTATATCTGGCATTCCCAGAGCCAAGCTGGAAGCATTAGGGCACTCTATGGCGCGGAAATCGACCTAACCGCAGACTATAGCACTAAGGCCAAAGCTACCCTCTCCTAACTTAACCAATCGTAACATGAGCAAACATAGCATAACTGAACCTAACGTGCCGAGACCGCTATTGCTGGCCATCGGAGAGTCGAGCATTGTATAGTAGAGCAATGTACAGCGCAGAAGTAAACCGAATAGCAGTGTATAGCACAAATATCAAAGCCATCCTAGTCGAACTCATCCTAATCTGACCAAACCGACCGTAGCATAGCTGAACCAATCGTGGCACATCCACTATTGATGGCCTTCCCAGGGACGAGCAGAACATATTAGAGCGCACTGGAGCGCAGATGTCCATCGAATAGCAGTGTATGGCATAAAAGTTAAAGCTATCCTTTCGTAGCTTAACCAATCGTGACATAACCAAACTTCGCTTAGCACGGAGTAACATGCCGAGACCACTGTTACTGTCCTCTCCAATACAAGCAGAGCATATTAGAGCACAGTGGGCGGCAGAAATCCGCGGAACAGCAGTGTATAGAACAAAAAGCCAAGCTACCCTATCCTAACCTAAACAAGTCTTAACTAACCAGACGTAGCATAACACAACCTATCCTGCGCGACCAATATTCCTGGCGTCCCGGGCCACAGACAGAGTGCGATTGTGCACAGTAAAGCGCAGAAGTCCATAGAATATGAGTCTGCAGAACGAAAGTCAGAGTAGTCCCAAACTAACCCAGCGTAAAATAACTCAACCGATCGCGCCGAGACCACCATTGCTGGCCTCCCCAGAGCCATGCAGAACATATCGGACGAGAGTAGGGCGCAGAAATCCGTAGAATCGCAGTGTATCGCGGAAAAGTCAAAGATGCCCAAATATATCCCATGCTAACGTAAGCTAACCAAACGTAATCTAGCTCAATCTAACATGGCGCGGCCATCATTTCTGTCCTCCCCAGGGCCATGCGGAACATATTAGGCGTCAGTAAGGCGTAGAAATCAGTAGAATCGTGGTGTATAGCAGAAAAGGCAATGCTCTCCAAACCTAACCCATGATAACATAAACAAACCAAACGTAATCTAGATCAGCCTAACATCTCGCGGCCACACTTTCTCGCTTCGGCAGAGCAAAGCAGAGCATATTAGAGCACAGTAGCGCGGATAAGTCCCCGTAATGAGAGTATACAGCACAAAAGTCAAAGCTACCGCTACCAAACACAGCCAAACCAGGCCTAACCAAGCGTAGCACGACAAAACCTAACGTGCCGCGACCGCTACTCCTGGCCTTCGCAGAGGCGGGCAGAACATATTAGATAAGAGTGGAGCGCAGAAATCAATAGAGCGCCAGTGAATAGCAGAAAGGTCAAAGGTATCCAAACCTAACCCGTGCCAACGTAACCTAACCAAACGTAACACAGATCAACGCACATATCAGAGCACGGTGGAGCGCAGAAATCTGCCGAATTGCAGTGTACAGCGCTAAAGTCGAAAGTATCCAATCCTAACCTAACCAATTGTAACATACCCAAACGCATCGTAACTCAGCCTAACGTATTTAGTGGAATATTCCTGGCGTCCTCGGAGACAACCGGAGTGTTATAGCGCACAGTGGAGCGCAAAAGTCCAGAGAGGAGCAGCGTGCAGCACAAAAGTCACAACTACCCGGAGATAACCGAACATAACCTAGCTTCCCCAAACGTAATCTAACCAAACCTAACGTGGATCTGCCACTGTTGCTGTCCTCCCCAGAGACATGCACAGCATATTAGGGCAGTGCGTGGCGCAGAAATCCATAGCATGTTAGTGTACATCAGAAGAGTCAAAGATATCCAAGCTCAATCCAAGCTAACATGACACAACCTAACGTAGCAAAGCTTAACGAACGTGTCGCGACTGCTATTGCCGCCCCCCCCCCCAGCCCCTGAGCAAAGCAGAGCGTATTAGACCACAACAGAGAGCCGAAATCTACCGGACGTCAGTGTGAAGCATAAAAGTCTATATCAAACTAACCAAACCTAACCTAACATAACACAACCGACCGTAACCTAACACAGCGTATCGTGCCACGATCGCCATTGCTGGCCTCGCCAGTGTCGAATAGAGTATAGTAGAGCAATGTAAAGTGCGGAAATCAACCGAATAGCAGAGTATAGCACAAAAGTCGAAGCTGTCATATCCCAAGTTGCGTTAGGATACGGTAGTTTTGTCTTTTGGGGTATACACTGCGATTCTATAGGTCCCTGCTCTCTACTTTCCACTCATGTGCTTGGCTTGGCTCTGGGAATGGTAGCAATAGTGGTCTCGGAATGTTATTGTGAGTTCTGCTGCGCTTGGATTATTTAGGTTAGTTCAGGTAATGTCTGGATATATCTGGCTATTGTGCTTCACACTGCATTGCGGCGGATTTCTGCGCCCTACTGATCACTCCAGCAATAGTGGTCTCGGCACGTTAGGTTGTGATATGTTACGTTTGGTCAGTAGATACTTGTTATGCTCGTTAAGGATGGCTACGACCTTCATTCTACACACTGATTTCCGGCGGGTTTCTGCGTTCTGCTATGCTCTGCTATATTCTGCTTGGCCCTGGGGCGATCAACAACCGTGGTCTCGGCACGTTGGTTTGCGCCATGTTACGCTCCGTTAAGTGACGTTTGGATAGGATAAGGTAGGGTAGCTTCGCCATTTGTGCTATACGCAGCTACTCGGTGGATTTCTGTTTCCTACAGCGCTCTAGTTTATTCTGATTGGTTCCGGGGAAGCGTGGAGTAGTGTTCTCTGCACATTAGTTTGAGTTATGTTACATTTGGTTAGGTTACATTATGCTTAGTTCCGTTAATGTATTCTTGTCCTTCGTGCTGTACACTGATATTCGGTGAACTCCTGCGGTCTACTGTGCCCTACTATGTTGTGCTTGGCCGTGGGTAGTCCAGTAATGGTCGTCGCAGAACGTTATGTTGAATGAGGCTACGTTTGGTTGGGTTAGGATAGGTCAGGTTATGTTAGGATATCTTCGACTCTTGTGCTATACACTGCGATGCGGATATCTGCTCTCTACTGCGCTCTAGTACATTCTGCTCGGCTCTGGGGATACAGCAATAGTGTCCTCGGCGCGTTAGCCTTTGTTGGGTTACGTTCGTTTATGTAACGTTCGGTTAGGTTAGAATACGGTAGTTTTTACTGTTATGCTATGTAATGCGATTCGGTGGACTTCTGCGCTATACGTTGCTCTAAAATGCTGAGTTTGACTCTGGGAAGGACAACTAGAGTGGTCACGCACGTTTAGTTGAGTCACGTTAAGTTTTGTTACGTTCCGTTTGCATAGGTTAGGACAGGATATCTTTGGCCATTGCGCTGTACACTGCTATTCGGTGGATTTCTGCGCTCTGATGTGCTCCAATATGCACTGATCTGCTGTGAGGGGAGAGACATATTTGTCTCGTCACGTTATAATTCGTAACACTACGTTTACGTAGGTTAGGTCAGATCAAGTAAGGTCAGGGTATGATATATATGAACTGCTTGGCTCCGGGGAGACTAGAAATGCTTCCCTCACCGCGATAGGTTGAATAATGTTACGTTTGTATATGTTACGATTTTCTAGGTTGGGGCATGTTAGCTTTGACTTTTGTGCTGTTCACTGCAGTGCGTCAGCTTTCTGCGCCGTAGATTGGTCTAATACGCCCTGATGGGCTCTGCGGTGGCCAGCAATGACCGTCTCGGCACGTCAGGATGAGATATGCTTTGTTTGGTTACGTTACGTTCCCCTATGGTAGGGCAGGGTAGCTTTGACTCTTGTGATATGCGCTGCTAATCGGTGGATTTCTGCGCCTTGCTGTGCTCTAATATTCTATGCTTGTCTCTGTGGAGGCCAGCAATAGTGGTATCGGGACGTTGGGTTGCGTTATGTTACGTTTGGTTCGTTAGGTTGTGCTAGGTTCGGTAAGGGTAGCTGCGACTTTCGCGCTATAGACTGATACTCGGTTGATTTCTGCACTCTACTGTGCTCTGCTATATTCTACTTCGCCCTGAGCAGGCCAACAGCAGCGGTCTCGGCACGTTATGTTTAGTTAGGCTGCGCTTGGCTAGTTTAGGGTGGATAAGGTAATGTTTGGGTATATCTGGCTATTGTCCTTTAGACCGCTATGCGGCTGATTTCGGGACCCTACTGACCTCTAGTATACTCTGCTTGGCTCCT
>NW_016908243.1:0-22846 GCF_001483705.2 Eufriesea mexicana | reverse complement strand
CCCCTGAGCAAAGCAGAGCGTATTAGACCACAGCAGAGAGCCGAAATCTACCGGACGTCAGTGTGAAGCATAAAAGTCTATATCAAACTAACCAAACCTAACCTAACATAACACAACCGACCGTAACCTAACACAGCGTATCGTGCCACGATCGCCATTGATGGCCTCGCCAGTGTCGAATAGAGTATAGTAGAGCAATGTAAAGTGCGGAAATCAACCGAATAGCAGAGTATAGCACAAAAGTCGAAGCTGTCATATCCCAAGTTGCGTTAGGATACGGTAGTTTTGTCTTTTGGGGTATACACTGCGATTCTATAGGTCCCTGCTCTCTACTTTCCACTCATGTGCTTGGCTTGGCTCTGGGAATGGTAGCAATAGTGGTCTCGGAATGTTATTGTGAGTTCTGCTGCGCTTGGATTATTTAGGTTAGTTCAGGTAATGTCTGGATATATCTGGCTATTGTGCTGTACACTGCATTGCGGCGGATTTCTGCGCCCTACTGATCACTAGTATATTCTGCTTTGCTATGCGAGGCCAGCAATAGTGGTCTCGGCACGTTAGGTTGTGATATGTTACGTTTGGTCAGTAGATACTTGTTATGCTCGTTAAGGATGGCTACGACCTTCATTCTACACACTGATTTCCGGCGGGTTTCTGCGTTCTGCTATGCTCTGCTATATTCTGCTTGGCCCTGGGGCGATCAACAACCGTGGTCTCGGCACGTTGGTTTGCGCCATGTTACGCTCCGTTAAGTGACGTTTGGATAGGATAAGGTAGAGTAGCTTCGCCATTTGTGCTATACGCAGCTACTCGGTGGATTTCTGTTTCCTACAGCGCTCTAGTTTATTCTGATTGGTTCCGGGGAAGCGTGGAGTAGTGTTCTCTGCACATTAGTTTGAGTTATGTTACATTTGGTTAGGTTACATTATGCTTAGTTCCGTTAATGTATTCTTGTCCTTCGTGCTGTACACTGATATTCGGTGAACTCCTGCGGTCTACTGTGCCCTACTATGTTGTGCTTGGCCGTGGGTAGTCCAGTAATGGTCGTCGCAGAACGTTATGTTGAATGAGGCTACGTTTGGTTGGGTTAGGATAGGTCAGGTTATGTTAGGATATCTTCGACTCTTGTGCTATACACTGCGATGCGGATATCTGCTCTCTACTGCGCTCTAGTACATTCTGCTCGGCTCTGGGGATACAGCAATCGTGTCCTCGGCGCGTTAGCCTTTGTTGGGTTACGTTCGTTTATGTAACGTTCGGTTAGGTTAGAATACGGTAGTTTTTACTGTTATGCTATGTAATGCGATTCGGTGGACTTCTGCGCTATACGTTGCTCTAAAATGCTGAGTTTGACTCTGGGAAGGACAACTAGAGTGGTCACGCACGTTTAGTTGAGTCACGTTAAGTTTTGTTACGTTCCGTTTGCATAGGTTAGGACAGGATATCTTTGGCCATTGCGCTGTACACTGCTATTCGGTGGATTTCTGCGCTCTGATGTGCTCCAATATGCACTGATCTGCTGTGAGGGGAGAGACATATTTGTCTCGTCACGTTATAATTCGTAACACTACGTTTACGTAGGTTAGGTCAGACCAAGTAAGGTCAGGGTATGATATATATGAACTGCTTGGCTCCGGGGAGACTAGAAATGCTTCCCTCACCGCGATAGGTTGAATAATGTTACGTTTGTATATGTTACGATTTTCTAGGTTGGGGCATGTTAGCTTTGACTTTTGTGCTGTTCACTGCAGTGCGTCAGCTTTCTGCTCCGTAGATTGGTCTAATACGCCCTGATGGGCTCTGCGGTGGCCAGCAATGACCGTCTCGGCACGTCAGGATGAGATATGCTTTGTTTGGTTACGTTACGGTCCCCTATGGTAGGGCAGGGTAGCTTTGACTCTTGTGATATGCGCTGCTAATCGGTGGACTTCTGCGCCTTGCTGTGCTCTAATATTCTATGCTTGTCTCTGTGGAGGCCAGCAATAGTGGAATCGGGACGTTGGGTTGCGTTATGTTACGTTTGGTTCGTTAGGTTGTGCTAGGTTCGGTAAGGGTAGCTGCGACTTTCGCGCTATAGACTGATAATCGGTTGATTTCTGCACTCTACTGTGCTCTGCTATATTCTGTTTAGGTTGTGCTAGGTTCGGTAAGGGTAGCTGCGACTTTCGCGCTATAGACTGATACTCGGTTGATTTCTGCACTCTACTGTGCTCTGCTATATTCTACTTCGCCCTGAGCAGGCCAACAGCAGCGGTCTCGGCACGTTATGTTTAGTTAGGCTGCGCTTGGCTAGTTTAGGGTGGATAAGGTAATGTTTGGGTATATCTGGCTATTGTCCTTTAGACCGCTATGCGGCCGATTTCGGGACCCTACTGACCTCTAGTATACTCTGCTTGGCTCCTGGTGGCCAGCAACAGTGTTCACGCAAGGTTAGGTTGAATTAGGTTCCATTTGGTTATGTTACGGTCTGGTTAGGTTAGGACAAGACAGCTTTGACTCTTGTGCAATACACTGCTGATCGATGTATTCCTGAGCACTACTGCTCTTTAGTACCTTCTGCTTGGCCCTGGGAGGCCAGCAATAGTGGTCGCGGGACGTTGGGTACAGTTAGGCTACGTTTGGTTTTATGACGATTTATTATGTTAGGGAACGGTAGCTCTAACTGATGTGCTATACCCTGCTATTCAGTTGACTTCTGCGTTCTACTGTACTCGCATATGTTCCGTTTGGTTCTGGGGCGGCCAGTAATATTCGTCTCGGCAGGTTCGTTTGAGTTAGGTTACGATTGTTTCGGCTATGTTAGGATACGTTTGGTTAGTGTAGCTTCTACTTTCGTGCCATACTCTATTATTCGGTGTATTTCTGTCATCTATTGTGCCATACTACATTCTGCTGATCTCTGCGGAGGCCCGCAGTAGTGGTCTCGCTATGATAGGTTGTGCTATGATAAGTCTGTGTATGTAACGTTTGACTTGGTTAGCAAATGTGACTTTGGCTTCCGTGCTCTAAACGGCCTTTCGGCGGATTTCTGAGGTCTACTGTGCTCCACTAAATTCCGCTTTGCTCTGGGGCGGCCAGGAGCAGTGGTTGCGGCACATCGTGAACAGCAACCCTACGCTTTGGTAAGTTTGGTTAGGTCAGGTTCGGCTAGGATATCTACGACTTTTGAGCTGTTCACAGCATTGTGGTGGATTACTACGCACTACTGTGCTCTAGTACATTCTGCTTGTCTCTGCGGAGGGCTGCAATATTGGTGTCGTCATGCTAGGTTGATTTAGGATACGTTTGTGTATGTTACATTTGGCTGGGATAGTAGGGGCTACATTGGCTTTTGTGCTATACACTGCTTTCCCTGGATTTCTGCGTTCTAATGTGCTCTAATATGTTCTGCGTGGCCCTGGTGCGTCCAGTAATAGTGGTTTCGGCACGTTAGGTTGAGTTACGTTACGATTCTTTAGGCTACGTTAGGAAGGTTCTGTTCACTTCACGGTCAAGTTTACTTAGACTTTCGTGTTGTACACTGCTTTCCGGAGCATCCCAGCGTTGCACACTGCTCTACCGTATTACGCTTATCCAGTGGAATGCCAGCAGTATTGTTCTCGGCACGTTAGGTTGAGCTTGGTTGCCTTAAGGTAGCTTAGGTTGGGATACGTTCGGTAAGGACAGCTTTGACTTTCGTGCTATGCACGGTTTTTTGATGGATTGCTGCGCTCGACTGCGCTCTACCATATCCTGCTTGGCTCCTGGGAGGCCACGAATGGTGGCCGCGTCACATTACGTTGTGGTAGGCTACGTTCGCTTAGGTTAGGTTAGGACAGGCTAGGCTATGGTATCTTCGACTTTTGCGTTATACACTTGTATTCGGTGCATTTCCGCGCTCTATATTTCTCTACTGTACTCCGCTCGACTATGGGGAGGCGAGCAATAGTGGCCGTTGCACGTTAGATTGAGTTAGGTTATAATTGGATAAGTCAGGGTAGGCTATGCTTGGATAGGGTAGCTTGGGCTTTCGTGCTATACATTGTTGTTCGGTGGATTTCTGTGATCTACTGTACTCTACTACATTCTGCTTGGCTCTGTGGAAGCCAGGAGCAGTGTTCTCTGCAACTTACGTTGAGCTGTGCTACGTTTGGTTAAATTAGGTCATGTCAGGTTTGGTTAGGTTTTATTCGGCTTGTGCTATTCACTGCAATGCGGTTAATTTCTGCGCTCCACATTGCCATAGCGCATACAGCTTTTCTCTGTGGAAGCCAGCAGTAGTGGTACCGTCATGTTAGGTTTACTTAAGCTACGTCTGTATACGTTACGCTTGGATCGGTCAGGATAGTCTGCACTGACTCTTGTAGTATACACTGCTGTTCGTTTGATTTCTGTGCTCTAATGTGCTCTGACATGCTTTTCTTGCCTCCTCGTAGGCCATTAGTAGCGGTCACGGCGCGATATGTTGAGTTAGACCACGTTTGGTTAGGCTAGGTTAGGCCGTGTCAGGTTAGGGTATCTTTGACTTCTGTGACATACATTGCAACGCTGTGGATTATCGCGCTCTACTGTGCTTTGGTATATTCTGCTAGGCCATGGAGGCCAGCAATAGTAGTCTAGGCTCTTTGCGTTGTGTAACGTTACGTACGCTTATGCTACGTTTGGCTAGGTTAGTAAACGATAGCCTTGACTTTTGAGCCTGAAATAACTATTTAGAGGATTTCAGCCCTCTACTGCTCTCTAACATGTTGTGCCTGGCTCTGCGGAGGCCAGAAGTATTGGTCACGACACGCTGTGTTGATTTACACTACGTTTGGATGGGGTAGGTTAGGACAAGTTAGGCTAGTGTATCTTTCACTTTTGTGCTGTGCAGTGCAATGCGGTGGATTTCTGAGCTCCATTGCTCTCCGGTATATTCTGCTTGGCTCTGGTGGGGCCGGCAATACTAGTCTCGTCGCGTTGGGTTCAGATACGTTACGTATGTTTATGTCACGTTTGGTTTGGTTAGGACAAGATAGCCCTAGCTTTTGCGCTACACGCTGCTATTCGGTGGATTCCTCCCTTCTGCTGTGCTCTAACATGTTCTGCTCGGCTCTGGGGAGGCCAGCGATATTGGCCTCGTCACGCTAAGTTGAGCTTCTCTACGCTTGTATAGGTTACGTTGGGTAAAGTTTGGTAAGGGTATCTTTCACTTTCGTTCTATGCACTGCAATGCGGTGGATGTCTGCGCATTACTGCACCCTAGAAAATTCGGCTTGTCTCTGTGGAGTCCAGCAACAGTGGTCTCGCCATGTTAGGTTGTGCTAGGCTACTTTCGTATATGTCACGTTTGGCTAGGTTTGGCCTGGCTACTTCGCCTATCGTGCTATACACTGTTTCTCGGTGCATTACTGTGATCTACTAGGCTCTACCATATTCTGCTTAGCTCTGGGGAGGCCGGCGGCAGTGGTCGCGGCACGCTCTATTGAGTTATGCTACGTTTGGTTATGTTAGGATAGGTCAGGTTATGTTACGATACCATAGACTTTTGTGCTATTCACTGCAACGCGGTTGATTTATGCGCACCACTGTGCTCTCGTACACGCTGCTTATCCCTGTGGAGATCAGCAATATTTGTCTAGTCCTCTTCGGTTGAGTTGTGTTACGTTTAGGTATGTCACGTGTGGCTATGTAAGGATAGGTTAAATCGACTTTTGTGCTTCACACTGTTATCCCGTGGGTTTCTGTGAACTACTGTGCTCTACTATATTCTGCTAGTCTCTGCGGAGGCCAGGAGCAATGGTCGCGGCAGGTACGGTTGAGATACGCTATTTACTGTTAGGTTAGGTTACGCCAGGTTAGGATAGCATATCCACGGCCTTAGTGCTACTCATTGCAATGCGGTGGTGTCTGCGCTCTACTGTGATATAGTGCATTCTGCTTGCCTTTGTGGAGGAGAGCAATATTTGTCTCGGCACGTTAGGTTGAGCTATGACACGTGCGATCATGTTACGCTTGGTGATGCTAGGATATGGTAGTATAGACATCTGTGCTATATACTGCTATACACCGATTTCTGCGCTCTACTGCGCTGTAATGTCTTCTGCTTGGCTCCGGGCAGGCTAGCAATAGCGGCGTCGGCGCGTTAGGTTTAGTTAGGCCACGTTTGCATACGACAAATTTGGCTACGCTATGACAGAGTAGCTTAGACTTCCGTGCCACTCAATGCTATTCGGTGGATTTCTGCACCCTGCAGCGCTCTAATATGTTCTGCTTGGATGTGGCGTGGCCAGTAATAATGGTCCCGCCACGTTCGATTGAGTTCTGTTAGGTTTCGTTAGGGTGGGTTGGTTAGGCTTGGTTAGGATTACTTCGGCTCTTTGCCTTTACACAGCTACTCGGTGAATTTCGGTGCCCTACATTGCTCTACTATACTCTTATCGACTCTGTGAAGGCGTACAATAGTGGCCGTGGCACGTTAGGCTGTGATATGCTGCGATAAGTTAGGTTAGGTTAGGTTTGGATAGGTTAAGCTTGTTAAGGATAGCTCCGACTTTCTTCCTGTGTACTGTTATCCGGTGGATCTCTGTGATCTACTGTGCACTAGTACATTCTGCTTGTCTCTTATGGAGCCAGCAGTAGTGGTCTCATCATGTTAGGTTGAGCTATGCTACGTTTGGTTATGTTAGGTTAGGCCAGGTTCCGTTGGGTAATCCCAGGCTTTTGTAACATACACTGCTATTCAGTTGATCTCTGCGCTCTACAATGATCCACTATACACCGCCCGGCTCTGGGGAGGCAAGCAATAGCGGTCGCAGCACGTTAGCTTGTGTTCGGTTACACCTTGTTTGGTTAGATTGTGGTGAATTTGGTTAGGGTAACTTTGACTATCGTGCTATACACTGTAATTCGGTGTATTCCTGTGATCTACTGTGCTCTACCACATTCTACTTGGCTATGGGGAGGCCAGGAGCAGTGGTCGCGGCACGTCATGTTGGGTTATGCTGCGTTTCGTTGGGTTAGATTAGGCCATGTTTGGTCGGGATATCTACGCCTCTTGTGCTAGTCACTGCAATGCAGTGCATTTCTGCGCTATACCGAGCTACGGTAAATTCTGCTTGCCTCTGTGGATGCCGGCAATAGCGGTATCCTCGAGACAGGTTGTGTTTGGCTCCGTTTGTGTGTGTTACTTTTGGCTAGGTTAGTATAGGCTACTTTGACCTTTGTGCCTTACACAGCTATACGGTGGATTTCTGTGCTCTACTGGGCTGTGCTAAATACTGCTAGGCTATGCGGAGGCCAGGAGCAGTGGCCGGAGGACGTTACGTTCAGCTATGCTACGTTTGCTTAGGTTAGGTTAGGTCAGGTTGGGCCAGAATATCAACGGCTTTTGTGCTATTCACTGCAATGCGGCGGATTTCTGCTCACTACTGAGTTCTAGCACATTCTGCTTGTATCTGTCGGGCCCGGGAATAGCTGTCTCGTCGTGTTAGGTTGTGTTAGGTTTCGTCTGGATATGTTACGTTTGGCTAGGTTAGGAGAGGCTGCTTTAGCTTTTGTGCTACACAGTGTTATTCCCTGGATTCCAGCGCTCTAATGTGCTCCAGGATGCACTGCTTGGCTCTGCGGTTGCCATTAATGGTTGTCTCGGCACGATAGGTTTAATCATGTTACGTTCCGCTAGGTTGGATTAGGAACGTTCGGTTTGGATTTCTTTGAGCTTTGTGCTACATACCGCTATTTTTGTATTTCTGCGCCCTACGCTGCTCTGATATACTCTGCTCGACTCTGCGGAGACGAAGAATAGCGGTTTCGGCACGTCTGGCTAAGTTAGGGTACGTTTGGTTTGGCTAGGTATGGTTATGTTCGCTTAGGATAGCTATGACATTCGTACTATGCACTGCAATGCGGTGGGTTTCTGCGATCTACTGTGCTGGAGAACATACTGCTTGGCTCTGGGGAGTCCAACATTATTTGCCTCACCACGCTATGTTGTGTTACGCTGCATTTTATTGGGTAGGTGGGGTCAGGTTAGGTATGGCTATCTTTCACATTTGCGATTTTCACTGCAATGGGATGGATGCCTGCGTTATACTGTGCTCTAGCATATTCCGTTTGACTCTGGGGAACCAGAGATAGTGGTCGCGGGACGTTACACTGTGTTATGTTACGTATGCTTATGTTACGTTTGGTTAGGTTAGGATAAGGTAGCCATGACTTTAGCGCTATACGCTGCTCATCTGTGGATATCTGCTATCTACTGTGGTCTAACATATTCTGCCCTGCTCTGGGGAGGCCACCAATATTCGTCTCGTTACGCTACGTTGAATTACACTACGTTTGAGTAGGTTAGGTAAGGTCAAGTTAGGTTAGGGAAAGCTTGTATGCCGCTCTGAATCTCCAGATAGGCGGACGTGTTCACGACGCTGCTACGATTGGGAGGTATCTTCTGCGGAAAAGTGTGTTCTCTGGAGCGTGTGTTAGTCCCATTCTGTGCGTGTGGTGCGTGGGTGCACGTGGACGGGGACTCGCATCGCGGAGTGAATCGTAGAGCCGATAAAAATTGAATTTGTTTGGAAGCTTTTTTTTCTTTTTTCCTGACATCGACGAAGTTGTGGACGCCGCTACGGCGCAGGCAGGAGAGGGACAGTGCCCATTGTCTGTCGCGGAGCCGCGCGCCGGCCCAGCGAGTGTGTCCACGAGTGCGCCGAAGAGAGCCGGCGGACAGAAGCGGCGCCGCGCGTCGGGGAGGAGCTCCGTTCGTGCCCTTCCCGCGACCGCCGCGAAGACCGGAGCGATGCCCGCTCACGGAAAGAAGAAGAGCGGCGACAAGCAGGGCCCCATACTTAAGCGACCGCCGTCGCGGTTTGGGTACACGAGGGCTCGAATCTCTCTTTCGCGGAGGCCATCTCCGCTGCAGGAGGAAAGATAAATTTCGCCGACATCGGGATCGAGGACTTACTCCCCCGTCAGGCCGCTTCCGGCGGTCTCCTGCTGGAGATCGTGGGACCCGAGGGCGCACAGCGAGCCGCCGCTCTCGCCGCGCGAGTGAGCGAAGGCTTCGAGGGATCCGGCGTGCGGGTTACGATTCCCACCAAAAAAACGAATCTGAGGGTGACAGGGATGGACGACCCTGCCACCCCCCGCGAGGTGGCCGCTGTCCTGGGCAGGGTCGGTGATTGCACAGAGGCGGAAATAAGAACCGGAGTGATCCGTCCTTCCGCTCCGGGCTGGGCTCTGTATGGGCCCCTTGTCCCCTCGCGACAGCGAGAAAGACCGTCGATTGCGGGCGGATTCGCGTCGGCTGGACTTCGGCCCGTGTCGCAGCCTTGGAGGCACGGCGCCTCCAGTGCTTCCATTGCCTTGCGTCCGGTCACGCGAGGAACGGTTGCTCTAGCGCGGTGGACCGCAGCGACTCCCATTTCAGGTGTGGCGCGGCGGGCTACCGTGCCGGTGCGTGTAGTGCGCTTACAACCAAGTGCCCGGTGTGCGCCGGGATCGTCAGCCCCTCCAACCATCGGCTGGGCAGCAAGTCGTGCTGCCCGCCAAAGGCGAAATGCGCAGCTCGGCAGGCGCCTGCAGGCGCAGCGTCCGTCTCGGCGTCCGCGAGCGGCAATTCGAAAGCTGCTTCCGCGAATTCCGTCTCCGCGAACGCTACCGCAAAGGGCCCGCCGACCAGCGGAGCACCGGGTCTGCATCCGGCCTGAAAGAATGGGGGCCAGGAGGAGGCCGTGGACACGGCCTAAATTTCACGCAGTCCATGGTGCTCCAGGCCTACCTGAACCACACGCTGGCGTCGCAGGACCTGCTCCTGCAGACGCTCGTTGGGCTGGGTGTCGGGCTGGCTGTTACCGCAGAGCCATATCGTATCTTCGATCAAGGCAGGTTGTTCGGGGAACAGGATGGCACCGCGGCGACCATCGCTTGGGGACAACTGCGGATATCCGCACCAACGCTGCTTCACAGCGGTGAGGGATTCGTGGCGGACAACTTGAACGACGTAGTCGTGTTGGGGTGCTACGTCTCCCCGAACCGGGACCTTTCGTCCTGCGAGAGGTACCTGGACGAGCTCGGAGGATCCCGCGATCAGACGCTCGGGGCGTCGCCCTGCAAGATTTGGCCGCGGGGTTGGACCTTCTGTTGCTCAACCGGGGTTCCGTAAGTACGTGCGTCCGGTGGAACGGCACGTCCATCTTGGACTTGTCGTTTGCATCGCCGGCAGCTGTGCTGCGGGTCAACGTCTGGAGTGTGGCGGTGGAGGTGGAAACGCTTAGGGACCACCGCCACATCGCCATGATCCTTGCCGTCTCTCCTCGCACCGGTCTGGAACCACCCAGCAGGAAGCACTCCACCGCGGTGCGATGGGCGCTCAGGCGCCTCGAGTGCGACCCCTTCGCCGCGGCCATCCAGGTCGTCGCCTGAGCGGATGGGGACGTCGGGCGCGAAAACGACGAAGCAGGGTTACAGGCGGAGCGGCTGTGCGCTGCGATGACGCGCGCGTGCGACGTCGCCATGCCACTGGTGATGGAGCCCCCTTCGTGGGGTGCAGTGCACTGGTGGTCGGCCGAAATCGCGCTGCTCCGGGAGCTCTGCGTGTTCGCCAGGCACCAGTGCATCCGTGCGCGGCGTTGGCGAAGCGCGGTGTCGGCGGAGGATATCGCGCGCCCCTATCGCGTGTACAGGTCCGCAGTGGGCGATCTCCGGAAGGAAATTTGCAGAGCCAAGTCTCGGCAATGGGACGAACTCCTCTCGCCGCTCGAAAGCGATCAGTGGGGACGCCCCTATAAATTAGTGGTGGGGAAGTTAAGAGCATGGGCGCCCCGCGTGACGGAGTGTACGTACCCCGAGTTCCTGCGGCGGGTGATCGACACCCTCTTCCCGGTGGTGGCGGAAGATGGGGTGCAATTAGTTGCAGTGCGATCGGAACCGGTCGGATGAGCAGACGAACTGGGGCACTGTTTTTCTCTGGATTTCTGTGACCTACTGTGCTGTGCTACATTCTGCTTTCATCTGGGGACGTCAGGAATAGTGGTCTCGTCATGTTAAGTTAAGTTATACTACGTTTCGGTATGTCACTTTTGGCAAGGTTAGGATAGGCTACTTTGTCTTTTGCACTATTCACTGCTATTCGGAGGATTGCTGCGCTCCAATGCGCTCTATCATGCTCTGCTTGACCCTGGGATGCCTGCAATTCTGGTCTCGTTATGTTATGCGGAGTTACACTGCGTTTGGATATATTATGTGGGCCAATTTCTGTCAGGATATGCCTCACTTTTGTGCAATACGCTGCAATGCGACAGGTTTCTGCGCTATGCTGAGCTCTAGTATCTCCTGCTTGGCTCTGTGGAGGCCAGCAGTAGTGGTCTTGGGACGTTAGGTTAGGCTACGCTACGTCCGGGCCCTTTACGTTTGTTGAGGTTAGAATATGGTGGTAAAGACATTTGTGCTACATACCGCTATCCGCGAATTTATGCTCTCTACTGTGTTCTAATACTTCCAGCTTGTCTCTGGGGACTCCAACGATAGGTTGGGCACGCTAGGTTGAGTTATGTAACGTTTGGTTAGGTTAGGTTATCTCTGACTTTCGTGCTGTACACTGCTGTTCGGAGGATTTCTGCGCTCGACCGTGCTCTGCTATATTCAGCTTGCAACTGGGGAGGTCAGCAATGATCGCGGCACGTTATGTTCAGTTAGGCTACGTTTGATTATGTTATGTTAGGTTATGTTTGGTTAGGATGGCTTCGTCTTTCGTGCTATACACTATTATCCGGCGGGTACCTGTGATCTACTGCGCTCTACTGGATGATGCTTGACTGTGTGCAGTCCGTCAGCATTTCTCGCGGCACGCTCTGATGAGATACGCTACGTTGGTTAGGTTCGGTTAGGTTATGTTTGGTTAGGATGGCTTCGTGTTTCGTGCTATACACTATCATCCGGCGGGTTCCCGTGATCTACTGCACTCTACTGTATTCTGCTTGGCTGTGTGGAGTCCGGCAGCAGTTTTCGCCGTACGCTTTCTTGAGATACGCTACGCTTGGTTAGGTTAGGTTAGCTTATGTTTGTTTAGAATTGCTTCGTCTTTCGTGCTATACACTATTAACCGGCGGATTCCTGTGATCTACTGCGCCCTGCTGTATTCTGCTTCGCTCGGTGCAGTCCGGCAGCAGTGATCACGGCACGCTCTGTTGAGTTACGCCACGCTTGGTTAGGTTAGATTGGGTAAGGCTATATCGGGATATCCTCGCCCTTTGCGCCATTCACTGCGACGCGGAGTATATCTGCGAATTACTGTGCCCTAGTACACTCCACTTGTCTCTGTGGAGGTGAACAATATTTGTCTCCTAATGTTAGATTGAGTTAGGTTACGTCTGGATATGTTACGTTTGGCTAGGTTATGATGGACTACCTTGTCTTTTGTGCTACACACCGCCATTCGGTGGGTTTCTACGCTCTGGTGTGCTCTGGTATACACTACTGGTCTCTGTGGAGGTCAGCAATGGCTGTCTCGCCATGTTAGGTAGGGTCATGTTATGTTTGAATATGTTACGTTTGGCTATGTTAGGATATGCTAATTTTACTCTGGTGCTTTACACTGCTGTTCCAAGGATTCCTGCGATCTACTGTGCTCTAATACATTCTGCTTTGCTCCGGTGAGCCTAGAAGCAGTGGTCGCTGCACGTTATGTTGGATTATGCTACGATAAGCAAGGTTAGGTTAGGGCAGGGTATGGTAGGATATCTACAGCTTATGTGCTATTCACTGCAGTGCTGCAGAATTTCGCGCTCCATTACGCCCTAGCGCATTCTGCTTGTCTCTGTGGAGGCCAGCAATAGTGGTCTCGTCATGTTAGATTGAGTTAGGCTACCTTTGGATACGTTACGTTTGGCCAGGCTAGGATATGCTAGTTTGACTTTTGTACTATACAATGCTATTCCGCGGATCTCTGGGCTCTAATGTGCTCTAACATGCTCTACATGGCTCTGGGAAGGCCAGCCATATTGGTCTCGTCACGTTATGTTGAGTTACACTACGCTTGGGTATGATATGTGATGTCAGGTTGGATCAAGGTATATTTGACTCTTGTGCCTTACACTGCTATTCGGTGAACTTCCAGGCTCTAGTGAGCTCTGGTATATTCTGCTTGGCTCTGGGCAGGGGGGCAGGAATGTTCTTCTCGGCACGAGAGTATGAATTAGGTTACGTTCGGTTATGTTACGTTTGGTTACGTTAGGTTATGCTTGGCTTTTGTGCTATACATTGCTATTCGATGTATTTATGCTTTCTGCTGTCCTCTAATATGTTCTGCTTGGCTCTGGGGTGTCCAGCAATAATTGTCCCACGACGTTATGATGGGTTACACTACGTTTGAGCAGGTAAGGATAGGTCAGGTTAGGTTAGGTTATCTTCCAATTTTGTACTTTGCACTGCAATGCGGTGCACTTCTGCGCTCTACTATGCTCTGGTATATTCTGCTTGGCTCTGGGGAGTCCAGGAATAGTGGTCTCGGCACGTTAGGTTAAGTTATGTTACGTCTGTTTATATTACGTTTGGATACGTTACGATAGGATAGGGATGACTTGTGTGCTATACACTGCTATTCCTTGAACGTGTACGGTCTAAACATCTCTACTGTTTCCTGCTTGACTCAGTGGAGGCCAGTAACGGTGGTCTCGGCACGTTAGGTTCAGTTATGCTATGTTAGGTTAGGTCATTTTTGTCTCGGTTAGGTATGAATAGCTCCGTCTTTCGTGTTATACACTGCTATACGATGGAATTCTGCGCTCTGCTGTGCCCTAATATACTCTGCTCGAAACTGGGGAGGACAGCAATAGAGGTCGCGTCACGTCATTTTGTGTGATGTTAGGTTTGCCTATGTTACGATTTGCTATGTTAGGAATGGATGGCTTTGACTTTCGTGCTATACGCTGCAGTTCGGTGGATTCCTGCGCTCTGCTGTGCACGAATACGTTCTGCTTTGTTCTGGGGACGTCAGCAATAACGGCGTAGGCACGTCAGGTTGCGTTAACTTCGTTCGGTAATGTTAAGTTTGATCAGGTGAGGATATCATATCTTTGAATTTTGTGCTACACACTGCTATTCGGTGGATTTCTGCGCTCGTCATTGCTCTACTATACACTGCCCGACTCTGGGGAGGCCAGCAATAGCGGTCGTGGCACAATGGGTTGAGTTAGGTTTCATTTGGTTAGGTTAAGTTAGGCTACTTTTGGCTGGGGTGGCTTTAACTTTTGCGTTGTACACTGCTATTCTGTGGATTTCTGCGCTCTACAGTGTCCTAACACGCTCTGCTTGACTCTGGGGACGCCAGGAACGTAGATCTCGTATCGTCAAGTTAGATATTCTAGGTTCGATTGGTCTATGTTTGGTTAGGATATATTTGACCTTTGTTCAATACGCTGCTATATGGTGGCTTTCTGCTCTCTCCTGTGCTCCAGTATACCCTTCTTGGCTCTGGGGTTGCCTCCAATAACGGCCTCGGCACGTTATTGAAGGATATATTGCGTTTGTTTGTATTGCGTTTGGATAGGTATGGTCAGGATAGGCTTGACTTTTGTGTATACACTGATCCATGGCATATTTCAGCGCTCCACGTTGCTCTACTATACTCTGCACGACTCTGGTCAGGCCAGTAATAGTGGTCTCGGGACGTTATGTTCAGTTATGCTACGTTTGGCTTCGTTACGTTAGCTTGGGTTAGGCCTGGTCAGATGTGACTTTTGTGGTGCAAACTGTGTTTCGGTGGACCTCTGCGCTCTACTGTGCTGTAGTATATTCTACTTGGCCATGGGGAGGCCTGTATTATTGGTCTCGGCACATTAATCTGATTTAGGTTGCGTTCGGTTATGTTACGATTGGTTCGGTTGGGATAGCATAGCTTAAACTTTTGCGCTGTACTCTGGTATTCGGTGGATTTCTGCGCTCTACGTTGCTCCACCATTCTCTGCCCGACTCTCGGGTGTCCAGACTTGGTGGTGGCGGCTAGACAGGTTGAGATAGAATACGTTCTCTTAGGTTAGGTTACGTTGCGTTAGATTAGGATAGCTTTGACTTTTGCCCTACACACCGCCTTTCTATGGACCTCTGCTCTCTACTGTGAGCTATCACAATCTGCTTGTGTCTGGGGACGCCAGGAATGGTGATCGCGGCATGTTAGTTTGAGTCAGGTTCAGATTGTTTATGCTAGGTATTGTCAGGTTTGGTACAGGTAGCTTTGATCCCTGTGCTGCACATTGCCGCTCGTTTGATTTCAGCGTCCTACATTGCTCTGCTGTGCTCTGCTTGGCTATCGTGAAGCCAGAAGTACTGGTCGTGTCACCACAGTTCGTGATACGTTACGATTGGTTATGTAACCTTTTGTCAGGTTAGGGTGGTGTAGCTTCGACCTTTATGCTGTACTCTGCTTTTCGGTGGATTTCTGCGCTCTACTCTGGTCTAATCTGCTCTGCTTGGCTCTGGGGTTGCCGGTAATGGTGGTCTCGGCGCGTTAGATTGTGTTAGGCTACGTTTGTTTACGTTACGTTAATTTGGGTTAAGTCTGGAGAGCTTTGACTTTCTTGGTATAAATTCTTATTCTGTGCAATTCTGCCCTCTGCTGTGTTCGACTATCCTCTGTTCGAATCTGGGGTTGTCAGGAGTAGGGTTCGCGGCACGTTACTTTTTGTCATGTTACTTTTGGCTATGTTACGGTTTGTTGGGTGGGGAAGGGATGGCTTTAACTTTTGCGATACACACTGCTATTCTGTGGACTTCTGCACTCTACCGTGATCTAGTATATTCTGCTTGGCTATGTGGAGGCCCGCAGCATAGTCCTCGGTGCTTTGGTCTGAGTTACGTTGTACTTGTTTATTTTACGATTAGTTACGTTAGGATAGCATAGCTTTGACTTTAACGCTATAAACTGCTATTCGGTGGATTCCTGAGATCTACTGTGTTCTAATGTGTTCTACCTTGCTTTGGGGAGGCCAGCAATAGTGGTGTAGGCGCGTTTGGCTGTGTTAGGTTCGTTTGCATATGTTTCGATTGGTAAGGTAAGGATAGCATAACTGTGGCCCTTGTGCTGTACACTGCTATTCGGAGGATTCCTGCGATATATTCTGCTCTAATATATAGTGCCTTGCTTTGAGGAGGGCAGCAACAGTGGTGTGGGCCCGTAAAGTCCAGTTAGGTCACGTTTTGTCAGGTCAAACTAGCATGCGTTGTGTTTGGATATCTTTGACGTTTCTACTACAAACTGCCATTCTATTGCCTTTCCCATCCTATATCTTCTGTTTGGGGATAGGGAGGCCAGCAGTAGTGTCTTGGAACGGAAGGTTGTGTTAGGTTACGTTTCGTTATGTTACGTTTGGTCAGGTTAGTAAAGGGTACCTTCGACTTTTGTCCTGTACACTGCAATTCGGAAGTTTTCTGCGCTCTTCGTTGCTTTACTATACTCTGCTCGACACTGGGGAGGCTTGAAATAACGGTCGTGGCGCGACAGATTCAGATATGTTACGTTCGGTTATATTAGGTTAGGTTACGTTTTGCTGGGATGGCACAGACGTTTTTGTTGTGCACTGCTGTTCAGAGGTTTCTGCGCCCTACTTTCCTTTAATCTGTTCTGCTTGGCCCTGAGGAGGCCAGCAAAAGTGTCCTCGGCACTTTAGGCTTAGTTATTCTAAGTTCGGTTAGGTTAAGTTGGATAGTGTCATGTTAGGATTCCTTGCGGCCGCGGCGTGTTAGGTTGTGTCAGGTTATGCTCCGTTAGGTTAGGTTTGTTCGGGTTGGCCTAGGAGATGCTTGAATTTCGTGCAATACACTTCCGCTCAATCGAACTCTGCGCTCTACTCACCCCTTATGTGCCATACCTGGCCGTGCGGAGTCCAGCAATTGCAGGTTAGTCCCGTTAGATTGGGGTTGGTTACGTTTGACTAGGTTAGGTTAGGTCAGACTGTGATAGGGTACCTCCTACATTTTGCTATAAACTACTATTCGGGTGATTTCAGCGTTCCACTTTGCTCTGCCATAATCTGGGTAGCTCTCTAGCAGCCAGCAGTAGCTTTCGTTGCACGTCAGTTTGTATTACGTTACGACAGCTTATGTTCGCTTGGTTAAGTTCGGATAGGATAGCATAGTCTGTTGTGCCGCAAACACCCATTTGGTGGATTTCTGCGCTCTACCTTGCTCACATATTCTCTGCTTGGTGCAGGGAAGGCCGGCAATATTGCTGCCAGCGCTTTAGGTTGGGTTATGTTACGTTCGGTTAGGTTACGTTTGGCTAAGTCAGTATAGGATGACTCAGACTTTTGCGCTATACACTGCTATGCAGTGGATTTCTGCGCTCTTCATTGCTCTACTATACTCTGATCGATTCTGAGGAGACCAGCAATAGTCGTCTATGTACGTTTGGTTAAGTTACGTTAAGTTCGCTTATACTAAGTCTCGATAGGTTAGGTAGTGTTAGGGTTGTCTTGTGCGCTCTGCACTGCTACTCTGTGAACTTGTACGATCCACACAGCTCTACTATACTCTGCCCGACTTAGGGGAGGCCAGTAATGGTGGTCTCGGCACGTTAGGTTGTGTTATGCTACGTTTGGTTAGGTTACGATGGACTGGGCTAGGTATGTATACCTTCGTTTTTCGTGTTATTCACTGCTATTCGGCGGAGTTCTGCACTCTGCTGTGGTCTACTATACTCTGCTCGAATCTGGGGAGGACAGAAATAGTGGTCGTGGCGTGTTGTTTGGTGTTATGTTAGGCTTGGCTATGCTACGATTTGCCATGTTAGGAAATGATGGCCTTAACATTCGTGCTATACACTGCAGTTCGGTGTGTCCCTGCGCTCTGCTGTGCTCTAATATGTTCTGCTTTGATCTGGGGAGGTCAGAAATTATGATGCTGTCATGTTAGTTTGAGTCATGTTCGTTTGGCTATGATAAATTTGGCTAGGTTCGGAAAGCATAACTTTGGTTTTTCGCCTTATATAACCACTCGGTGGATTCCTGCGCTCTTCATAGATCCACTATTCTCTGCTCGACTCTGTGGAGACTAGCCATAGCGGCCGAGGCACCGTAAGTTGAGTTATGTTTCGTGTGTTCAGGATGGCTCTGACTTTTGTGTTATACACGGCTGTGCTGTTGATTTCTGCGCTTTACTGTGCTATAATATGCTCTGCTGGGCTCTGGGTAGGCCAGCAATAGCGGTCTTGGCTCGTTACGTTTAGCTATTCTACGTTTGATTATGTATGGTTTGGTCAGGTCAGGTTACGATATCATTGACCTTCGCCCAATACACTGCTATTTGGTGGCCATCTGCGGTCTACTGTGCTCCAGTATATTGTGCTTGGCTCTGAGGAGGCCTGCAATAGTGGTCATGGCACGATAGGCTTTGTTATGCTACGTTTGGCAATGTTAAAGTTGGTTAGGATAGGTCAGTATAGCTTTGACTTTTATGCTATACACCGCTATTCGGTGGATTTCTACGCTCTTCATTGCTCTACTGTACTCAGCTTGACTCTGGGGAGGCCAGTGGTAGTGTTCTCAGGACGTCAGCTTGAGTTACGCTACGTTATGACAGGTTACGTTAGTTAGGGTTAAGTATGGATAGCTTTGACTTTTATGCTATACCCTGATGTACGTTGAATTTATGGGCTCTACTGTGCCCTAGTATGCTCTGCTTGAATCTGGGGAGGCCAGTAATGGCGGTCTCGGCTCGCAGGCTTGAGTGATGTTACGAATGGCTTTGCTAGTTTCGGACAGGTTTGGATAGAGTGTATTTGACCCTTTTGCTTTACATCGCTCTTCGGTCGATATCTGCGCTCTGCGTTGCTCTACCAGTATCTGCTTGTCTCAGGGGGTGCCAGGAATAGTGCTCTCCGCACGTGACGTTGAGTTATGTCACGTTTGGTTTGGTTAGGTTTTGGTGCGTTCGGTAGGGATGGTTACGACTTTTGCGCTGTACATTGCTTTTCGGGAGATTTCAGCGGTCTGCAATGCTCTGGTGAAATCTGCTTGGTTCTAGTGAGGCCAGTATCAGCGGCCGTGGCCCGTCAGTTTGGGTTACGTTACGTCTGCTTATGTTACGCTTGGTTAGGATAGGATAGGTTAGCTTCGACTTTTGTGCTATAAACTATTATTCGGTGGACTTCTGCGCCATGCTTTTCTCTAATGTGCTCTGCTTGGCACTGGGAAGGCCAGCAGTAGAGGTCTCGGCACGATAAGTTTACCAATTCTACGTTTGTTTATGTCAGGTTGGGTCAGGTTAGGTTACGTTATCTTTGAGTTTTGTGCAATACACTGCAATTTGGTGGCTTTCTGCGCTCAACTTTGCTCTAGTATATTCTGCTTGGCGCTGGGCAGGCCAGTAATGGTGGTCTCGTCCCGTTTGGTTGAGATAGGTTACGTTTGGCTACGTAATGCTAACTTGGGTCAGGTTCGGATAGATTTCACTATCGCGGTATACGGTGCTATTCGGTGGATTTCCACTGTCAGCAGTGCTGTAGTATGTTCTGCTTAGCACTGGGGAAGCCAGTAATTGTGGCCTCGGCAAGATAGTTCGAAATAGGGTACGTTTGGCTAGGTTATGTTTGCTCTGGTTTGGTTTCTATAGCTTCAACTTTTCTGCGAAACCGTGCGATTCTGTTGCTTCCTGCCCTCTACTCTACTCTATTATGATATGCGATGCGCTGTGGAGGCCAGCAATACTTGTCGCGGCACATTTACTTGTAATTGGCTATGTTTGGTTAGGTTAGGATCGGCTGGGGTAGGTCAGGATGGCTTTGACATGAGCGCTCAACACAGACATCCCATGGACACCTATGCTCTACTGTGCTCAATCATTTTCTGCTTGTCTCTGGGGAGGCCAGGAATAGTGGTCGCGGCACGCTATGCTTAGATACTTCACGTTTGGTTAGGTTACGTCCGACCTGGTTAAGTTAGGATATCATTGACTTTTGTGCTATACGCAGTTATTCGGTGGATTCCTGCCCACCACTTCGCTCTTTCCTGATCTAATAGAAACCGGGTGGGCCGGAAATAGCGGCCGCGGCACGTTTCGTTGTGTTTGGCTACGTAAGGTTGTGTTATGTTAGTTTGTGGAAGGATTGGATACCTTCGACATTTCTGCTGCACACTGCGATTCTGTGGATTTCTGCGCCCCGCTGTCCGCTAATATGCTCTGCATTGCTACGGAGGACATCAGTAGAGGACGCGGCACATTAGGCTGTGTTAGATGACGCTTGGTTATGTTAGATTTGGTTAGGTTAGGACGGGGTAGCTTCGACTTTTCCGCTGTACACTGCGTTTCTACGGATTTCTGCGCTCTACTCTCCTCTAATACTTTCTGCTGGTCTCTGGTGAGGCCAGCAATCGTGGTGGCGGCACGTTAGGTAGAGTTTAGTTACGTTTGGCACTGTTACGTTTGGTTAGGTTTGGACAGGGTAGCTATGACTTTTGCGACATTAACTGCTATTCGCTGGATTTCTGCGCTCCATTGAGCTCTGGTATATTCTCCTTGCCCCTGGGGTGACCAGCAGTATTGATATCGGGAAGTTAGTCACAGTTAGGTTGCGTTTTGTATTGTTACGTTTGCTTAGGTTAGGACAGGATAGCTTTGACTTTTGTGGTATACGCGCGTGTTAGGTTGATTCCTGCGGTGTACTGTGCTCTAACATGCTCCGCTTCGCGCTGGGGAGGCCAGAAATAGTTGTATGGCCACGTTAGGTTGAGTTAGGCTGTGTTCGGTCAGCTTACGTTTGGTTAGGTTACAATATGGTGGCTTTGACTTTTGCGATATACACTGCTATTCGGTGGACGTCTGCGCTCTGCTTTGCTTTGGTATATTGTGTTTCGCTCTGGGGTGGCCAGCAATAGTTGTCCCGGCACGATAGGATAAGTTGCGTTGCGCTTGTTTATATTACGTTCGGATGGGTTAGGAGAGGGTAGCTTTGTCTTTTGTGCCATACACTACTTTTCGGTGCCTTTCTACGTTGTAGGTTGCCCTACTACGCTCTTCTCGGCCCTGGGGTGGCCAGCAGGAGTGTTCTCTGAACGTTAGGCTGAGATAAACAACGTTCGTTTATGCTTCGTTTGGTAATGTTAGGACATAATTGCTCTGACCTTTATGTTACGCACCGATATTCTGTTCATTTCTGCGTTCTAATGTGCTCTAGTATATTCTGCTTGGCTCTGGGAGGCGAGCGGCATCTGTCTCTGCACGTTGGTCTGAGTTAGGTTGCGTTCGGATATGCTAGGTTTGGTTAGATTAGAATGGGATAGCTGTGACTTTCGTGCTGTACACTGCTAATCAGTGGATTTCTGCACTCTACAGTGCTCTACCATACCGTGTTCGACTCCCGGGATGAGAGCAATAGTGCACGTGGCACGTTAGGTTTAGATAGGTTACGAATGGTTAGGTTAAGTTAGCCTATGTTTGGCTACGGTAGCTGTGACTTTCGTGCTATACACAGTTATTCGGTGGATTCCTGCGCTCCAATGTGCACTACTGTAATCTGCTAAACCCTGGGGAGGCCAGCAATAGTGGTTGCGGCAAGTTATGTTGTGTTTGCCTACGATAGGTTAGGTCATGTTTGTTTGTGTTAGGTCTGGATACATTTAACATTTCTGCTGTACTCTTCAATTCTATGGATTCCTGCGCCCCACTCTCCTCTGATATGTCTTGCTTGGCTCTGGGTAGGCCAGCTATTGTGGTCTCGGTACGCTATGTTGAGTTAGGCTACGTTTGGTTGTGATACGATTGGTAAGGTTGGGACGTGATAGCTTCGACTTATGTGCTGTACACTGCTTTGCGATGTATTTTTGCGCTCTACTGTGCTCTAATATGCTCTGCTTTGCTCTGGGGAGCTCACTAATGATGGTCCGGGCACGTTAGGTTGTGTAACGTTACGTTTCGTAATGCAATGTATGGTCATGTTAGGCTACGATATCCCAGACTTGTGTTCTATACACTGCTATTCGGTGGATTTCTACGCTCTACTGCGATCTGATATTCGCTGCATTGACCTGGGGAAGTCAGAAATTGTCTCCACGGCACGTTAGGTTGAGTTAGGTGTAGGATTGTGTATGTTGCGTTTGGTTAGGTTAGGATGGGTTAGATTTGACCTTCGCCCTGTACACTGCTGTTCGGCGGATATCTACGCTCTTTGCTGGTCTACTACACCCTACTCGATTCAGAGGAGGCCATCAATAGCGGCCGCGGCACCATAGATTGTGTTTGGTTACGCTTCGATGCGTTACGTTTGGTCAGGTTATGATAGGATAGCTTTGACCTTTGTGCTGTACACTGCTATACGGGTGATTTCTCCGACCTACTGTGCACTAGTAAGCATTATTACCGTGGCGGCACGTTTCGCTGAGTTTGGTTATGTTCGACGTCATTACGATTTTCTCGGTTAGGAAAGGTTACCTATGACACTTGTGCTGCATGCTGCTTTTCGGTGGAATTCTCCGCTCTACTGTGCTGTAGCATATTCTGGTTAGCTCTGTGGATGTCAGCAATAGTGGTCTAGGCACGTTAGGTTGTGTTAGGTTACGTTTGGCTATGCTACGTTTGGTTAGGTTAGGCAAGTATAGCATTGACTTCCGTGATATAAACCACTGTTCGTTGGATTTCTGCGCTCTACTGTGCTGCAGTATACTCTGCTTGGCTATAGGGTGGCCAGTAATAGTGGTCTAGGCACGTTAGTTTGTGTTAGGTTACATATGGTTATACCATGTTTGGATATGTCAATCCAGTATAGCTTTGACTTTGGTGCTATACACTGCTATTCTGTGGACTTCTGCGCTCTGATGTGCTCTACTATCCCCTGCTGGTCCCTGGGAAGGCCAACAGTAGTGGTCGCTACTGGTTCAGTTCATTTAGGTTACCTTTGGGTATG
>NW_016908242.1:49248-54951 GCF_001483705.2 Eufriesea mexicana | reverse complement strand
TGCCTAACCGAACGTAGCCCAACTAAACATGACCTGCCGAGAATACTATTGCTGGACTCCCCAGAGCCAAGCACAGCATATCAGAGGAATGTAGAGCGCAGAAATCCACCGAACAGCTGTGCCTAGCGTAAAAGTCAACGTCATCCTAAACAAACCCAACCTGACCTAACATAGCTAAACGTGACCTAACAAAGTCTAACGTGGCTAGACCACTACTGCTGGCCTCCCCGTCGCCAAGCAGAACATATTACAGGAGAGTGGGGCGCTGAAGTCAATAGAATGGCAGTGAAGCGCAGAAGAGTCAGTTACCCAAACCTAACCAATTCCAACGTAACCTAACCAAACGTAACGTAACTAAGCCTAACGAGCCGCGCCCACTACTTCCGACCTCACCAGAACAAAGCAGACCATATTAGAGCACAGCAGAGGGCAGGAATCCACCGAACAGCAGCGCACAGCACGAAAGTTTAGGCTAACTTAACCAAATCTAACATAACCTAGACCACCGAACATAACCTAACTAAAGCCGACGTGCCGCTACCACTATTGCTGGACTCCCGAGAGCCGAGCAGAGTAACGTGGAGCAATGTAGGGCGCAGAAATCCACCGAACAGCAGTGTACAGCACAAAAGTCGATACCACCCTAACCCAAATTAACCTAACTTCACCTAAGCAAAAGTAATCTACCACACCCAAACGTGCCACAGCCACAACTGCTGGCGTCCCCAGCAGCAAGAGTAAGGAGGTACAGTAGTACGGAGCGCAGGTATCGGCCGAATAGCAGTGTATAGAACAAAAGACGAAGCTATCCCTACCAAACATATCCTAGCATAGCTGAGCCAACCGTAATCTGACACAACCTAGCGTACCGGGGTCTCCATTTCTGGCCTCCAGGGAGCTGAGCAGAACATATTAAAGCACGGTAGAGCAAAGTAATCCAACGCACTGCAGTGTGCGGCACAATAGTCAAAGATATTCTAACGTAACCTCTCCACGCCTAGCCAAGCCAATCGAAACATAGCTGTCCGTAACGTGCCGAGAATAATACTGCCGGCCACTCCAGAGACAAGCAGCGCATACTACAGCAACGTAGAGCGCCGAAGTCCATCAAATAGCGGTGTATATCATTAAAGTCAAAGTTGCCCCATCCTTACCTAACCAAACGTAACATGACCGAACGATATCCATCTCAACCTAACGTGTCGAGACCACTGCTTCTGGCATCCACGGAGGGAAGCAGAACACGCTACAGCACAGTAGAGCGCAGGAAGCCTCCAAATTGCAATGTATAGCACGGAAGTCAGAGCCACCCTAAGCGAACGTAACCTAACCTAACCTAACCTAACGTAACTCGTCTTATCGTGCCACGGCAGACATTGTTGGCCTCACCAGAGTCAAGTAGAGTAGATTAGAGCTACGAAGAGCGCAGAAGTCCACCGCATAGCAGTGTGCAGCGCAAAGGTCTAAGTTACCATATCATGACTTCACCTGCCGTAACAGTACCAAACATAACCAAACTCTACCTAACCTGCCGCAGCCTCTATTGCTGGCCGCCCAAGAGACTAGCAGAACATATTAGAGGAGAATGGAGCGCATTGAACCATAGAATCGCAGAGTATAGCAGAAAAGTCAAAGATACCCAAACCTAACCCAAACAAACATATCCCTACTTGAGAGACCAAACTCAACCTAACGTGCCACGACCATGTTGCTGGCCTCCACAAATGCAAGCAGATGCTAGTAGAGCAGTGCAGTGCAAAGATATCGAACGAATAGCATTGTATATAACAAGGGTCAAAGCTGTCCTAATCAAACCTATCCTATCCCAGCCAAACCAAGGGAAACATAACTCGACCTAAGGTGCCGAGGCCACCATTGCTGGCCTCAGCAGAGCCATGCTGGACATACTAGAGCACACTAGAGCGCAGAAGTTCACACAATGGCAATGCACAGCATAAAAGTCAAAGCTTTCATATCTTAACCTAGCCAAACGTGACGTAACCCAACGTAACCTAATACTTCCTAACGTGACGCGACCAGCATTGCTGGCCTCCACAGAACCAAGTGGAGCATTACAGAGGAGTCTAAAGAGCAGAAGTCGATAGAGTCGCAGTGTATAGCAGAAAAGTCGAAGTCATCGAACCCTAACCAGGGATAGCGTAGCCTAGCCAAACGTAACCTATCTCATCCTGTCGTGCCGAGCCCACTATTACTGGCTTCCCCAGAGCCAAGCAGAACATACTGGAGCACAGGAAAGCTCAGAAGTGCACCGAAAGGCAGCGTATACCACGAAATTCAAATCTATCCATACCTAACCCAAGCTAACATAACCTAACATAACCCAACGTGCAGAGACCGCTATTGCTGGCCTCCCCAGAGCTGAACAGAATATGATAGGGCACAGTAGAGAGAAGAGAGCGACCGGATAGCAGCGTATAGCACAAGAGTCAAGTATGTTCTAACCTATCATGTCCGAACTTAACCCAACTAAACGTGGACTAACTAAACCTAACGTACCGAGACCACCATTTCTGGCCTCCGCAGTGCCAAGCATAGCATATTTGAACACAGAAGAGCGCTGAAGTCCAGCAAGTAGGGGTGTACAGCGCAAAAGTCAAAGATACCCAAACCTAACCCAAATTAACGTAACCGAACGTGAAACAGCCATACACAACATACCGTGCCGCGACAAATATTGATGGCCTCCCTAAAGCCAACCAGAGCATATTAGAGCACAGCAGTTCGCAGAAATGAACCGCGTAGCGGAGTTTAGCATAAAAGTTTAAGCCATCCTATCCTACACTAACAGAACGTAACCTAACGAAACGTAACGTGAAAAAGCAAATCGTGGCTCGACCACTATTGCTGGCCACCTCAGAGTCGAACAGGTTATAGTAGGGCAATATAGAGCTCAGGAAGCCAGAGGATAGCAGTACATTGCACAAAAGTCTAAGCTATGCTGACCTAACCCGGCCGAGTCTGACACAGCCAAACGTAACCTAACGCAAACTAACGTAACGCGAACACTATTCCTGTCGTCCCGTGAGACAACCAGGATATAGTAGGGAACCGTGGAGCGGAGAAGTGAGCAGAACAGGAGCGTATAGCACAATCGACATAGATATCCTAACACAACTTGTCCTAACCTCATCTAACCGAACGTAGCACGTGTCAGCATGTCTTGCCGCGAATATCTACGATGGCCTCCCCAAAACCAAGCAGAATAGTGCTGAGCACAGTAGAGCGTAGTTGTCGTCCGAGAGGCAGTGCGTGGCACAAGAATCAGAACTACTCAAGCCGAACATTGCCTAACGTGACCAAACCAGGCGTAACGTAACCCAACCTAACATTCCGCGACCACTATTCCTGGTATCCACGGAGCCAAGCTGATTATAGTAGGGCAAATTGGAGCGCAGAAATGCACGGAATAGCAGTGCATAAAAGAAAAACCAAGGCTACAGCTGCATAACCCAACCTAACTGACCCAGGCAAAACGCAAATTAACTCAAACTAACGTGCGGCGAACGCTATTGCTGGCCTCCCCAGTGCAAAGCAGAGGATAGTTGCACACTGTAGAGCGCAGAAATCAGCGGAGTTGGAGAGCACAGCACTGATGACAAAGCCATACAAACCTAATCAAGCCTAACCTACCATAACGAAACGTAACCTATCTAAGTACATCGCGCAGCGGGCACTATTGCGGCCATCCCAGAGCCAAGCGGGATATACTGCAGCGCAGAAGAGCACAGAAATCCACCGAATTGCAGTGTACAGCACAAAAGATAAAGCTATCCTTACCAAACTTAGCCTGACTCTACCTAACCGAACTTAACCGGACCAAACGTAACGTGCCGAGACCACTACTGCTGGACCCCCAGATGCAAGCAGAGCATATATGAGGATGTCAGGGCGCAGAAATCCATACAATCGCAGTGCGGAGCGGAAAAGTCAATGATATCCAAACTTAAACCAAACTTACATAACCTATCCTAACGTGGCCAAACTAAACGTGACGTGCCGCGACCACTATTTCCTTCCTCAACAGGGTCTATCTGACTAGAGTAGAGCAAAGTAGAGGGCAGTAATCCACCGAATACCTGCGCGTAGCACGACAGTCAAAGCTACACTAACCAAACATAACCTAACCTAACATGCGCAAACGTAACCTAACACAACCTAACGAGTCATACCACCTTTGTTCGGATTCCGCGAGTCGAGCAGAGTATAGTAGAGCAATCTGGAGCGCAGAAATTAAGCGTATAGCAGTGTAATGTATAAAAGTCAAAGCTATCCACGCTAAACCAAAATAAGCATAGACTGACCAAACGTAGCTTAACTCAAGATAACGCCCAGAGGCCATTATTTCTGGCCTCTCCAGTATAGTGCAAAGTATAGTAGAGCAATGTAGAGCGCAGAAATCCACCGAATAGTCGTGCACGGCGCAAAAGTTAAAGTTAACCTGTCCAAACATATACTAACCTAGACAAGCAAAACGTAACCTAACTGAAGCTAGCGTGCTGAGATCATAATTGCTGGCCCCTCCAAAGCCAAGCAGAACATGCTAGAGCACAGTAGAGCGCTGTAACCCACCTCAATGCTGTGAGTGGCAAAGGAGTCAAAGATATCCTAACTTAATCTCAACAAACCTAGCTAAGCCAAGCGTAACATACATAAACATAACGTGCCGCGGATAGTATTGCTGGACACTACAGAGGCATGCAGGTCATATTAGAGCAATGTAGAGCGCCGAAGTCCACCGAAAATCGGTGTGTGGCATAAAAGTCAAAGCTACCCTATCCTAACATTACCAAACGAAGCACAACCGGACGTGATATATTCCAAACTAACTTGCCGATTCCACTATTGCTGGCCGCCCCATTACCAGACAAAGGATACTAGAGCATAGAGGAGCGCAGAAACCCGCCGAAAAACAGTCTATACCACGACAGTCAAAGCAATCCAAACCGCACCCAAAACTAACATAACCTAACGAAACGTTGCCTAACTCAAACATACGTGACGAGAATACAATTAATGGTTACCCCGGAGTCGAGCAGCGTACTCTAGAGCAATGTAGGGAGTACAAATCCTCCGAACAGCGGAGTATAGCACAAAAGACATAGCTACCGTATCCTAACCCAAACAATCTTAGCATTACCAAACGCATCCCAACGCCACCTAACGTACCGAGACAACAATTACTGGTTTCCCCAGAGCCCCGCAGAACAGACTAGAGAACAGTAGAGCACAGGAATCCACCGAATAGCAGTTTATAGCACAAAAGTCAAACCTACCCTTTCCTAACCCATCTAAACGTAATATGACCAGACGCAACATAACGCAAACTATCGAGCCGAGACCGCTATTGCTGCCCATCCCAGTGGCAAGCAGAACATACTGGAACACAGTGCAGCGCGGAAATCCGCCGAAGCAGTCCACACCACGTAAGTCAGGGCTACCCAAACATAGCACAGAATAACTCAACCTGACCAAACATAGCTTAAATGAACCTAACGTGCCGAGACTACTATTGCCGGCGACCCCGAAAAAAAGCAGAGTGTGATAGCGCAATGTAGAGCGCAGAAGTCCATAGAATAGCAGTGTCAAGCCCCGACGTCAATGCTGTCCCGAACTAATCCGACGTAACCTAACGTAGCCTAGCCAAGCCAAACGTAACGTAACTCAACCTATCGTGCAACGACA
>NW_016908242.1:48676-49234 GCF_001483705.2 Eufriesea mexicana | reverse complement strand
CCCCCCAGATTCAAGTAGAGTATAGTTGAGCAACGAAGAGGGCAGTAAACCTCCGAACAGCAGTGTATAAACAGATTGCCATAGCTGTCCTATCCCAACCTGCAAAGCCTAACGTAACAAAACGTAACCTAACTCATCCCGACGTGCCGAGACCACCATTGCTGCCTCCGAAGAGGCAAGTCCTACATATTGGAGCAGAGTAGTGTGCAGAAACCCACCGAATAGCAGTGTATAAGACAAACGTCTATGTTATCCTCTTTTAACCAGGCCAAACGTAACGTCACAAAACGTAGCCTAACGTCACGAGACCACCATTTCTGCCCCCACCAGTGCCAAGCAGAACATACTAGAAGGGTGTAGAGCGCAGAAGTCAACAGAATCGCAGTACATAGCACAATAGTCTAAGCTACCCTATCCTAACATAGCCACACGTAACGTAACCGAACGTAGCTCAACTAAACCTGTCGTGCTGAGACCACTCTTGCTATCCTCCGCAGAGCCAAGCAGGATGTACTAGAGCACAGTATGGCGCAGAAAACCACCAGACAGCAGCGTGCA
>NW_016908242.1:34235-48145 GCF_001483705.2 Eufriesea mexicana | reverse complement strand
CCCCCCCCCCTGCTTTGCGGTGGATTCCTGCGATCTACTGAGCTCTAGTATGTCCTGCTTGGCTCTGGAGAGGACAACAATAGCGGTCTCCGCACGTTATGCTGAGGCACGTTGCGTTCGGTTACGTTGGCTTAGGCTACGTTTGGTCAGGATATGTTCAACTTTTGTGCTCAAACATAGCAACTCGGTGGAGTTGTTCGCTCCACTGCGCTCTAGTGTGACCTGCTTGGCTCTGGGGTTGGCAAAAATAGGGATGTCGGCGCGTTAGATTGAGTCAGGCTTTGTTTGGTTATGTCATGTTGGTTTGGGTTAGGCTTGTGTAGCTTTGTCTTTTCAGATATACACAGCTACTACATGGGTCTCTGCGTTCCACTCGCCGCTAACATATTCCGCTTG
Organism: Eufriesea mexicana; assembly: GCF_001483705.2. NCBI lineage: Eukaryota > Metazoa > Arthropoda > Insecta > Hymenoptera > Apidae > Eufriesea > Eufriesea mexicana. The sequence continues at coordinate 47,749 of NW_016908242.1, read as the reverse complement.
AGTCTGCGGAGGCCAGCAATAGTGGTCGCGGCACGTTAGCTTTAGTTCTTCTACGTTCGATTAGGTTACGTTGGGACAGGTTAGGCTAGGTTATCTTTGACTTTTCAGCTATACATTGCTAATTGGTGGCTCTCTGCGCTCTACTTGGCCCTAATATCCTCTGCTTGGCCCTTCGGATGCCAGATCTAGTGGTCTCGGTACATTAGGCTGATTCACGCTACGTTTGGTTTGGTTATGTTAGTTTGGGTTAGGTTTCGATGTCCTCGGCTTTTGTGCTGTAAACTGCGACTATATAGATTTCTCCCCCCTACTCCCATCTAATATGTTCTGCTTGGCTCTGGGGGGGCAAGGAATCGTTGGGGGGGGGGCACGTTTGTTTGTACTTTGATACGTTCGGTAGTGTTACGGTTGGTTAGGCTAGGAGCCGATAGACATGACTTCTGAGGTGTAGGCTGCCATTCGGATGGATCCTACGCTCTACATTGCTCTACTGTACTCTGGCCGCCTCTCAGCATGCCAGTAATGTTGACCCCGGCACGTTATGTTGGGTTATGCGGTTGGCTATGTTAGGTTACGACACGTAATGCTTGGATATCTTTGACTTTTGTGCTATGCACTGAGTTGCGGCGGATTTCTGCCCTCTACAGTGACCCAATATGTTCTGCTTGCCTCGAAGGAGACCAGAAATAGAGACCTCGGCAAGTTAAGATTAGTTACGCTACGTTCGGTTATGTTAGGTTGTGTTAGATTCAGTTAGTGTAGCTTTGACTTTTGTGCAATACCCTGCCGTTCGGTGGATTTCTGCGCTGTACCGTGCTCTAATATTTTCTGCTTGCCTCTGGGAATGCCAGCAATAGTGGTCTCAGCACGTTAGGTTGCGTTCCGCTTCGATTGGTTAGTTCACGTTTGTTTGGGCTAGGTTCGGACATCGTTGACTTTTGTACCATACACAACTCCTCTGTGGATTTCTGCACTATACTGTGCTCTAGTATATTCTGCCTGGCTCTGGGGAGGTCAGCAATTATAGCCTTGGCACGTTTGTTTTTGCTGGGTTTCGTACAGCTACGTTACGTTTGGTTAGGTTAGGATAGGATAGCTTCGACTTTTGTGGCATAAAATGATATTCGCTGCATTTCTGCGCTTCCCTGATCTCTATTGTGTTCTGTTTGGCTCTGGAGGGGCCAGCAGTAGTTCCATTGTCACGTTAGTGTGCGTTATGCTACGTTCGATTATGCTATGCTTGGTTCGGTTTAGATAGGGTAGTTTTGACCTTTGTGCTATACACTGCGATTGTAAGGATTTCTGCGTTCTACTATCCTCTCATATAATCTGTTACTGCTGTGCTCTAGTATATTCTGCTTCGCTCTGGTGAGGCTAACAGTGGTGGTCTCGGCATGTTAGGTAGAGCTCCGGTACGTTTGGTTAGGTTAGGTTATAATAATTTCGGTTAGGCTAGCTATGACTTACGTGCTATGCACTGTTATTCGGTGGATTTCCGCAGCCTTCTGTGCCGTAAAATTTTCTGCTCGGCTTGGTGGTGGCCAGAAATTGTGGGTGCGGCACGTTATGTAGATTATGGCTACGTTTCGATATTTAAGTTTAGTGCAGGTAAAGTTTGGATATCTTTAACTTCTGTGCGATACACTGCGATGGAGCGGATTCCCGCGCTCTACCGTTATCCAGTATAAACTCCTCGTCTCTTGGGAGGCCAGCTATTGCTGTGCCGCCATGTCATGTTGAATTCCGTTACGTTCCGTTATGTTACGTTTGGATAGCTTAGGTTATTGTAGCTTCGTCCTTTGTGCTATACGGTGCGAATCTATGGATATTTGATTTCTACTCATATCTAATATGCTCTGCTTTGCTCGGTGGGGCGGGGGGCAATTGTTGTCTCGGCACGTTATGTTGGGCTATGCTACGTTTGGTTAGGCTATGCTTGGATAGGTTAGGATAGGTTCACGTTGATTCCGGTGCCTTACACAGTTATTCGGTGGATTCCTGCCTTCTACTGTGCTCTGCTCTTACCTGCTTGGCCCAGAGGAGGACAGCAATGGTGGTCTCGGCACGTTAGGTTGAGTCAGGCTACGTTTGGTCAGGTTACGTGTCAGGGTTAGGTATGTATGTCTTTGGCTTACGTGGTTTATACGGTTGTACGGTGGATTCTCGAGTTCCTCTGCACCGTAGTATATCCTGCTTGCATCTGGAGAGGCATGCAGAAGATATCTCGGCACGTTAGCTTGATTTAGGCTACGTTCAGTTATGTTAAGTTTTATCATGTCAGGATAGGGCAGCTTCGACTATTGTGCTATGCACTGCGATTCTGTGGATTTCTGCGCTTTTCACGCCTCTGGCATGCTCTGCTTGGTTCTGGTGAGGGCAGCAATAGTGGTCTCGGCACGTTAGGGTGAGTCTGCTTACGTTTCGATATGTTACGATTGGTTAGGTTAGGGCAGGATAGCTTGACTTTTCTGTTGTACACTGTTATTGGGTGGACTTTTGCGCACTACTGTGATCTAATATACTCTGCTTTGCTCCGGGGAGGCCTGCAATGTTGGTCTCGGCACGTTAGGTGTAGTTATGTTACGTTTGGCTAGGCTAGGTTATGTCCAGTTATGACTGGGTATCTTCGACTTTTGCGTTATACACAGCGATTCCATGAAATTCTGAGCTCTGCTCTGCTGAAGTATGTAGTGCTTGAGTTCGTGGGGGCAAGCAACATAATCTGCGGCACGTTAGGTTCAGTTATGTTACATTCGGCTGTGACACGTCTTGCCATGTTGGGATAGTGTATCTTTGACTTTTGTGGTATACACTGCTGTGCCATGGACATCCGCGCTCTACTATCATCTAGTATGTTCTGCTTGGCCCTGCGGTGGGCTGAAATAGTGGTCGCGGCACGTTATGTTGAGTATGGCTGTGTCAGGTCAGGTTATCGTAGCATGGGTTGGGTTTAGATATCCTCCGCTTATCTGCTGTACGCCGACGTGTTATGGATTCTTGCTCTCTACTCTAGTCTAATATTTTCTGCTTGGCCCTGGCGAGGCCAGCAACAGCGGTTGCGGCACATTAGTTTGTGTTCGGTTGCGTTTGAAAGTATCACGGTTGGTTAGGTTAGGAAAGGATAGCCACGAATTATGTTCTATACACAGATATTCGGTGGATTTCTTCGCTCTACTGTCCTCTAATATGCCCTGCTTTGTTCTGCGGAGGCGACAAATAGTGGTCGCGGCTCATTTGGTTAGGCTACGATAGCATGGGTTAGATTTGGATACCTTTGACCTTTCTGCTGTGCACTGCCATTCCATTGACTGCTGCACACCATTATCCTCCGACATGTTCTGCTTGGCGACGGGGAGGCCGGCATTATTGGTCTAGGCACGACAGGTTGCGTTAGGTTACGTTCGGTTTTGTTACGATTGGTTAGGTTAGGATAGGATAGCCTCGACCTTTATGCTATACACCGCTATTCGGTGGATTTCTGCGCTCCGCATTGCTCTAACCTGCCTTGCTTGGATGTGGGGGTTCCAGAAAGAGTATACTCGGCACGATCGGTAAAGTTAGATTGTGCATGGCAATGTTAGGTTATGTTGCGTTTGGTTAAGGTAGCTTTGACTTTTGGGCTACACACTGTTATTCTATGGACTTCTGCGTCTTTCTGTGCGCTGTCACACTCTGCTTGTCTCCGTGGACGCCACGAATAGTGCTTCCGGTACGTTAGGCTGAGATATGTTACGTCTGGCTATGTTATAAGAGCGTGGGTTACGTTTGGATGCCATTGACCTTTCCGATATTCACTGCCATTCTATTGACTCCTGCGTGCCATTCTCCTCCAATATATTCTGCTTGGCGATGGGGAGGCCAGCGATATTGGTGTTGGCACATTAGGTTGCGTTACGTTACGTTTGCATATGTTACGTTTGGTTAGGTGAAGACAGGATAACCTTGACTTTTGTGCTATACACAGCTTTTTATGGTTTTCGGCGCTCTCCGCCACTCTACTATACTCTACACGACCCTAGGGCTCCAGCAACGTCGGTCGTGGCACAATGGGATTAGTTAGGTAGAGTTTGGTTAGTTTAGGTTAGGGTAGGTCTGATCAGGATGGCCTTGAATTCTGTGCTATACGTTGCTATTCGGTGCGTTTCTGCTCTTTACTCTGCTGCAATATGCTCTGCTTGTCACTGGGGAGGCCAGCAGTAGTGTTCTCGGCGCGTTAGCTTGAGTTAGGCTACGTTTGGTTGCGTGAAGTTAGCTTTGTTTGGGTTTGGACATCTTTAACTTTTGTGCTCTAAATTACAATTAAGTGGACTTCTGCGCTCTACTATACTCTACTGTTCTCTGCCCGACCCTGTGGAGGACAGCAATAGTGTTCTCGGCGCGTTAGCTTGAGTTATGCAACGTTCGGCTACGTTACGTTTGGCTAGGTTAGGACAGGTTAGCTTTGACCTTTGCGCTATACACTGCTATACGGTGGGTTTCAGCGCTCTAATGTGCTCTAATATGTTATGGTTGGCTCTGGAGAGTAGAGCAGTAGTGGTCTCGGCACGCTAGGTTGAGATATGTTTCGCCGGGCTTGGCTTGGTTAGGAAATGTCTGGTAAGGGCAGCTTTGTCTTTTGTGCAATAGACTGCTATTCGGTCGATATCTGTCCATTGCATTGATCTACTAGCACCTGCTTTTCTCTGGGGAGGTCAGCAATATTTGTCGCAGCACGTCTGGTTGGGTTATGTTTCGTTGCTTTTGGCTTGGGTAGGATAGATTTGGTTATTGTGGCTTTGACATTTGCACCATACACTGCTATTCGGTGGATTTCTGCGCTGCACTGCGCTCTAGTATATTCTGCTTGGCTATGGGGAGGCTAGCGCTAGTGCTCTCGGCAAGTTAGGCTGAGCTACGTTACGTGTGATTATGCAACGTTTGGCCAGGTTAGGAGAGGATAGCTTGGACATTTTTGCTATACACTGCCCTTCCACGGATATCTGTGCTCTACATCTATCTACTATACTCTGCTCAACCCTCGGGAGTCCAGCAATGGTGCTCGCGGCACGTCAGGTTGAGTGAGAATACGTTCGGTTGTGCCAGGTTATGCTGCTTTAGATTAGGGTAGCTTCGACTTTCGTGTTATAAAATGTTATTGGATGGAATCCAACGCTCTACTGTTCTCCACTATGCTATGCTCGAATATGGGGGGCCCGCAATTATGCCCGCGTCACGTTATTTTGCGTTGCTTTACGTTTGGATATGTTAAGATTCGTTAGGTTAGAATAGGTTGGCTTTAACCTTTGCGCAGTACACCGATGTTCGTTGGATTTCTGCGCTCTACTGTGCTCAAATATTCTCTGCTTTGCTTTGTGTAGGACAGTAATAGTGGCATAGGCACATTAGGTTGTGTTAGGTTACGTTTGGTTAGGTTAGATTAGTCTACCCTTAGTTAGGCTGGTTTCGGCTTTTGTGCTATACACTGCTATTCGGTACATTTCTGCTCTCCATTGTGCGTCGCTATGTTCTCCTTGACTCTGTGGAGGCCAGCAATAGCGGTTTTTGCACGTTTGGTTGAGTTAGGTTACGTTTTGTTGGTATAGGTTAATCAAACTTTTGTTCTTTACAATGCTATACAGTAGATATCTGTGCTCGGCGTTGCTCTGCCAGCAACCGCTAGTCTTTGGTGAGGCCAGCAACAGTTGTCGTGGCACGTTTGTTTGAGCTAGGATACGTTTGATTAGGTAAAGATGTGTCAGGGCAGGATAGGATATCTTCGACTTTTGCGATTTGCACCTCAATGCTTCGGATATCTGCGCTCTACGGTGCTCTAGTATGCTCTGCTTGGCGCTGTGGAGGCCAGCAAAAGTGATCCCGGCACGTTAGGGCCCGTTATGTTACTTTTGTCTAGGTTAGGTTGGGTTGAGTGAGGTTACGGTGTGTTCGACTTTTGTGCTCAACACTGCTACCCTATGGACTTCTGGGCTATACTGTGCTCCAACATGTCCAGCTTGCCTCTGGGAAAAACAGCGAGTGCGGCATCGGCACGTTATGTTGAGTTGGGCTACGTTTGGTTATGGTAGCCTAGGACATGTTCGGTTGGTGTATGTTCGTCGTTAGTGCTTTACACTGCATTGCGACCGATTTCGGCCCTCCACGTGCACTAGTATTTTCTGGAAGGCTTTGCGATGTTCAGCCATAGTGGCCTAGGCACGTTAGGTGGAGTTAAGCAACGCCTAGTTATGTTATGTTCGGTTACGTTAGGCTGGGACAGCTTCCACTTTTGTGCTATGCACTGCGATTCAATGGACATATGCGCTCTACTCGCCTCTAATATGTTCCGCTTGTCCCCGCAGAGGGCCGCAATAGTGGTCTCTGCACGTTTGGAATAGTTAGATTGCGTTTGGTTACGTTATGTTTGGTTAGGTTAGGACAGGATAACCATGACTTTTGCGCTATACACTGCTATTCCGCGGATTTCTGCGCTCTTCATTGCCCTGCCATACTCTGCTCGAACCTGGGGAGGCCAGCAACAATGGTCCCGGCACATTAGGTTATGAGAGGTTACGTTTGCTTCTACTACGCTTGGACACATTTCTATAGGATGGAACTGACTTTTGTGCTATAGACTGCTCCTCGGTGCAATTCTCCGATCTACTCTGCTCTACCATATTCTGCTTGGCCCCGGGGAGTCCAGTAATAGCGGCCGCGGCTGGTAACGTTGTGTTAGGCTTTGTTTGGTTAGGTTATATTTGTCTCGGTTAGGTTTGGATGGCTTTGGCTTTTCTGCTGCACACTGCGATTCTATGGATTTCTGCGTTCTACTGTGCTCTACCATATCCTGCTTGGCCCTGGGAATCCAGCAATAGCGTCCGCGACTCGCTTTGTTGTTTTACGCACCGTTTGAATACGTTATATTTGTTTATGATAGGCTAAGGTGGCTATGACTTTTCTGCTATATTCTGCAGTTCTATGGATTTCTGCGCTCTCCTCTCCTCTAATATGCTCTGTTTGTCTCTGAGGAGGGCAACAATATAGGTCCCGGCACTTTAGGGGTTGTTGGCTTACGTTTGGTCACGTTACGTTTGGATAGGTTAGGTTAGGATAGCTTTGACGTTTGTGCTATATGCAGCTATTAGGTGGATTCCTGCGCTCCACTGTGCTCTTATACGCTCTGATTGACGCGGAGGAGGCGAGCAATGGTGGCCTCGGCACGTTAGGTTGAGATAAGTTTCGTTTGGCTTCGCTAGGTTAGGTTACGTTTTGTTAGGATAGCTTTGACTTTTGTGGTACACACTGCTATTCTGTCGATATCTGCGCTCCGCATAGCTCTACTAGTCTCCGATTATCTCTGGGAAGTCCAGCAATAGTGGGCCTGGCACGTTTTGTTGTGTTAGGTTACGCTTCGTTTGGTTGGGGTAGGCCAAGTTATGGCAGGCTGTCTTTGACGTTTGTGCTATAGAACGCTATTCGGCGGCTTTCTGCTCTGTACCGTGCTGTAGTGCATTCTGCTTCTCTTTGGGGATGCCGGCAGTTGTTCTCTCGGCACGTTATCCGTAGTTATCTTTCGTTTCTATACGCTATTGTTGGATAAGTTACGATTCGATATCTTTGACTTTTGAGCTATAAACTGTTTTTCGGTTAATTTCTGCGATTTACTGTGCTCTAATGTGTTCTGATTGGCTATGGGGAGACCAGAAATAGATGTCTCAGATCGTTAGGTTTGTTTATCCTACGTTTCATGTGGTTAGGGCATGTCTGGTTACGTCAGGGTGTCTTTGGCTTTGGTGCTATACGCTGCTATTCGGACCATTTCAGCGTTCCAAATTGCTCTGCTATGCTCTGCTTATCTCCCGAGAGGCCAGCAATAGCGGTCGCGACACGACAGTTTGCGTTAGGCTACTTTCGGTAATGTTACGGTTGGTTATGTTGGGAAAGGATAGCTTTGAGTTTTCTGCTATACTCCGCTCTTCGGTGGATTCCTACAATCTACGTTGCTGTGCTGTATTCTGCTCGGCACTGGCGAGACCAGTAATAGTGGTTTCGGCACGTTATATTGAATTAGGTTCTTTCGGTAATGTTACGGTTGGTTATGTTGGGAAAGGATAGCTTTGAGTTTTCTGCTATACTCCGCTATTCGGTGGATTTCTACAATCTACGTTGCTGTGCTGTATTCTGCTCGGCACTGGCGAGACCAGTAATAGTGGTTTCGGCACGTTATATTGAGTTAGGCTCCGTTCGGTTAGGTTATGTTTGTTTGGGTTAGGTTTGGATTGCTTTGACTTCAGCACTTTACAATGCCGTTCTATGGACCGATGCCTTCTGCTCTCCTCTAATTTGCCCTGCTTGGATCTGGGTAGTCCATCAATAATGGTCTCGGCACGTTAAGTTGAGGTAGAGTACGTTTGGTTAGGTCACGTGTGCTCTGGTTAGACTAGGGTAGCTTCTACTTTTCTGCTAAACACTGCGATTCTACGTATTTCTGCCCTCTGCTCTCAGCTATTATGCTCTGCTTGGCTTTACGGAGGCCAGCAATACTGGACGCGGCGCGTTAGGTCAAGATAAACTTCGTTTGGTTAGGTTAAGTTTGTTTGGGTTAGATTACGATGTCTTTGACAATCGTGATGAACACTGACATCCTATGGACCCCTTCGGCTTACTCTTCTTCAATACGCCGTGCTTGGTGATGGGGATGCCAGCAATTGTGACCTATCACTTTAGGTTGGGACTGGTTACGATGGGATCTGTTAGGTTAGGTCACTTTAGGTTGGTATATCTCTTCCTTTTGTGCTACACACTGGCATTCCCTGCTCTGCTATACCCTGCTTAGATCTCACTAGGCCAGCAAAAGCTTTCGTGGCACGTAAGCTTGGTTTATTTTACGTTTGGTTACGTTACGTTTTGTTAGGTTAGGAGAGGATAACATAGACTTTTGTGCTGTACACTTCAATTCGGTGGATTTCTACGCTCAACGTCGCTCTACTATAGTCTGTTCGACCCTAAGGAGGCCAGTAATAGTGGTCTCTGCCCGTTATGTTGAGTTAGGTTACGTTTGGTTACGTTATGTTACTTTGTGGAAGATTGGATAGCTTTGACTTCCGTGCTGTACACTGCTATTCGGCGGATTCCTGCGCTCGTCGTTACTCCACTATGCACTACCCGACCCCCAGTCGGCCGGCAATGGTTGTCGTGGCATTATAGGCTTCGTCTGGTTACGTTTTGATATGTTAAGCTTTGTTAGGTTTGGTCAAGGCGGCTTTGACATTTGTGATATATACTGATATTCGGTGAACTTCTACGCTCTACTCTGCTATAATATGTTCTGCTAGGCTCATGGGAGGCGAGGGATAGAGGCCTTGGCTCGCTAGGTTTACTTATTCAATGTTTGGTTGGGTTAGGTTATGTCTGGCTAGGTTTGCATGTCTTTGACCTTTGTGCAATACATTGCTCTCTGGTGGCTTTCTGCGCTCTATATGGCTCTACTATACTCTGCTCGACTCTGGGGAGGCCAGCAATACTGGACGCGGCACGTTAGATTAATCCATAATACATCTGCGTTGGTTATGATAGTATGTGCTTGGTCAGGATATCATTGACTTTCGTGCTATTCACTGCAATGCGGTCGTTTTCAACGCTCTACTGTGCTCTAGCACACTCTGCCTGGCTCTGCGGGGGACAGAAATAGTTATCTCAGCACGTAAGGTTAAGATAGGTCTCGTTTGGTTCCGTTAGGACAGGATGGACCTGACTACTGCGCTATACGCTGCTGTTCGGGGGATTTCTGCATTCTACTGTGCTGTATTGTGCTCTTCTTGGCTCTGGCACTCCAGGCATGGTGGTCTCGGCACGTTAGGTTGATTTTGGTTACGTTTGGTTATGTTCGCCTAGCCTCACTTAGGTTAGAACAGCTTTGACTATTCTGCTATATAATACAACTCTTAGGACTTCAGCGATCTGCTCTCCTTTAATATATTCTGCTTGGCGATGTGGAGGCCAGCAAGACTGGTCCACACAGGTTAGGTTGGATCTGGTAGCGTCGGGGTATGTTACGTTTAGATAGGTGGGGGTAGGATGACTTCGAACCTTGTGCCACATACTCCTCCTCGGTGGATTTCTGTGCTCCGCATTGATATACTATACTCTGCTCTAGTCTGATGTGGTCAGAGATAGTGGTCGTGACACAACAGTTTCAGTTAGGTTACGTTTGGTTAGGCTAGGTTGTATTTCGTTTGGCTACGGCGGCTTAGACTTTTGTGCTGTATACTGCTGTCCGTGGGATATCTGCGCTATACTGTGCTATAATTCGCCCTGCCTGGCTCTGCGGAGGCCAGCAACGGTGGTTTCGTCTCTGTAGCTTTAGTCACTATTCGTTTGGCTGGGTCAGGTTATACCAGGTGAGATTTGGGTGTATTTGACATTTTGGCTATTCCCTGCTATTTGGGGGCTTCCTGCGCTCTACTGTGCTCTTGTGTATTCTGCTTGTCTCTGGGGATCCCAGTGATAGCGGTCGTTGCACGTTTGGTTAAGTTAGATTACGTTCGGGTAGGTTAGGTTAGGCTATGTTTGGTTGGGATGGTTTTGACTTCCGTGCTTTGCACTGATATTCGGAAGATACCTGCGCTCGGCGTTGTTCCACTATCATCCGCTTGTCTCTGCGGATGCCAGCAACTGTGGTTGAGGCACGTTTGTTTGAGTTACATTCTGTTCCATTAGGTTAAGTTTCGCTGGTTTTGGGTAGGATAGCTTCGACTCTTGTGCTATACACTGCTAGTCGGAGGATTTCTGCGCTTTACACTGCTATTCCATACTCTGCTCGACTCTGGAGTGGGCAGCAACAGTGGCCTAGGCGCGTTAGGTTTGGTCAGGCTACGTTAGATTCGGTTAAGTTTGAAAAGGTTAGGATGGGATAGCATTGACTTTTGTGCTGTACGTTGCTGGCAGGTGTAGTTTTGCGTCCCACATTGCTCTACTATACTCTGCTCGACTATGGGCAGTCCAGCAATGGTGGTCTCGGCACGTTAGGATGAGTTTAGTGACGTTTGGTTTGGTTACGCTGGTTTGTGTTAGGCATGGTTAGCTCTGCCTTTCGTGTCATACACTGTTATACGGTGGAATTATGCGCTCTCCTGTGCTCTACTATACACCGCTCGAATCTGTAGAGGCCAGCAATAGTGGACGCGTCACATTACATTGAGTAATGTTACATTTGGTTGTGATACGATTTGTGCGGTTAGGAAAGAATGGCTTTATCTTTTGTGCTATATACTGTTACTCCGTGGATATCTGCTCTCTACTGGGCTCTAATATATTTTGCTTTGCTCTGGGGAGCTCAGCAATGTTGGATTGGAACGTTAGTTTAAGCTAGGTTCGTATGGTTATATTTCGTTTGGATGGCTAGGATATTATTACCCTGACTTTCGTGCTATACAATGCTTCCGGAGGATTTCTCGTCTCTTCTTTGATCTACTATACTCAGCTCGTCTCTGGTGAGTCCAGCAATAGCGGTCGTAGCACGTTATGTTGAGCTTGGCTATGTTAGGCATAGTTACGTATGTTTGGATTAGGTTCGGGTAACCTTGATTCTTCTGCTTTTATCTGCGATTCTATGGATTTCTGCGCCCTACTGCCCCCTAATAGGTTCTGCATTGCCCTGGGGAGGCCAGCAGCAATGGCCGCGGCAGGTAAGGTTTTGATGGATTACGTTTGGCTATGTTAGGATTTGTTGCGTCAGGATGGGATAGCTTTGCTTTTGTGCTATACACTGCTATTCGGTGGATTTGTGCGCTCTATTGCGCTCTTGTATGTAATGGTTGGCTTTGTAGAGGGCAGCGGTAGTGTCACCTGCACTATACTTGGAGTATGTTACGTTCCGTTAGGTTACGATTGGTTAAGTTGTGAAAGGATATCTTTTTGCTTCTGTGCTATACACATCTATTCGGTGAACGTGTGCACTCTTATGTGGTCTAATATACTCTGCATGCCACTGGGGTGACCAGCAATAATGGTCGTCGCACGTATGGTAGTGTTACGCTATGTTCGCTTTAGTTGGGTAAGCATAAGTTTGGTCAGGACGGCTGTGACTCTTGTGCTATACACTGCATTTCTGTGGATTCCTACGTTCGACTGTGATCTAATGTTCTCTGCTTGGTGATGTGGAGGCCATAAATTGTGTCCGCGGCACGTTATGCTGTGTCAGGTTGCGTATGCTTATGTTAGGTTTGGTCAGGTATGGGGGGGTTAGCTTTTACTTCTGTGCTATACGCTCCTATTCGGTGGATTTCTGCGCTCTACATTGCTATACTGTACTCTGCTTGATACCCGGGAGGCCTGCAAAAGTGTCCGTGGCACGTCAGGATGGGTTAGGTTACGTTTGGCTAAGCTTCGTTGTGCAATGTTCGGTTAGGATCGCTTTGGCTTTAGTGCCATACACCATTTTTCGGTAGTTGCCGGCCCTCTACTCTGCTATACTCTAATCTGCTTGGCCCTATGAAGGCCAGGAATAGTAGTCGCGGCACGTTATGTTGAAATTTTTATGTCTAGTTGGTTACGTTTGCTTTGGTTAGATTCGTTTATCTTCGACTCTTCAGATGTACACTGCGATTCTATGGATTCCTGGGCTCTATCCCCCTCTTTTAAGCTCCGCTTTGCTCTGTGGATGCTGGCAACACTGGTCTCGGCATATTAGGTTGGGTTAAATACGGTTTAGCTTTGCTAGGTTATGTTGGGTTAGGTCAGGATAGCTGTGACTTATGCGCTCAACACTGTTATGCTCTGGACATCTGTGGGCCACGGTGCTCTATCATACTCTGCTTGCCTCTGGTGAAGCCAGCGAAAGTGGTCACGGCACGTTAGGTTTAGTCATGCTACGTTGGGCTACGTTATGTTCGGAGAGGTTAAGTTAGGTTATCTTCGAGTTTTGTGTCACACAGCGCAATGCGGTGGATTTCTGCGCCCTACTGTGTTCTAGCTTATTCTGCTTGGGGCCCTGCAAAGGTCAGCAATAGTGGTCTTGGCACGTTAATTTGCATTATGTTACGTTCGGTTATGTCACGCTAGGTCAGGTTAGGATAGGGCAACTTTGGCTATTGTGCTATTCAATGCTATTCGGTGGATTTCTGAGCTCTAAACCCCAATTTTGTACACTTCTCGAATCTGAGGTGACCAGCAATAGTGGTCACTGCACCACGGGTTGGGTTCGGTTACGTTAGGGAATGTTACGGTTGGTTATGTTAGGAGACTGTAACAGACCTATGTGCTATACACTGCACAAGATGGTACTCTGCGCTTTACTATGATGTCATATGTTGAGCTTGTCTATAAGAAAGACAGCAGTAGTTTTATCGGCTCATTGTTTTCATTTAGGGTACGCTTGGTTCCGTTAGGTCTGGTCTGGTTAGGCTAGAATATCTTTGACTCTTGTGCTTTACACTGGACCGCCGCGTGTTTTTGTGCACTACTGTACTCTAGTCCATTCTGCTTGGCACTGGACAGGGCAGCAGTAGTGGTATAGGGCGGTCAGGTGGAGATAGGATACG
>NW_016908242.1:25462-33562 GCF_001483705.2 Eufriesea mexicana | reverse complement strand
TATGTGACGTTTGGCTAGGTTAGGTTTGGTTAGGTGTGGTCCGGGTGGATTTGACTTTTGTGCTATACACTCCTATTCAGTGTATTTCTGCGTTCTACCGGGCTCTATCATGTCCTGCTAGGCACTGGAGAAGAAAGCAATAGAGGACTCGCCTCGTTGTGATTAGTCATTCTACGTTTGGTTAGGATGACACTGACTTAGTGCTATACGCTGCTATTTAGCGGCTTCCTGCGTTCTACCTGGTTCTACTATGCTCTGCTCTTCCCTGGGGAGTCCAGCAACAGAGGTCGTGGCATGATTTGGTTAGGTCTGTTCGAGTTAGGGTACACCTGACCTTTGTGTTTCACCCTACAATGCGGCGGACTCCTGCCCTCTACTGTATATTGTAGCTTTGACTTTTGTGCCATACGCCAATACTGCATGTGCTTGTGCGCCATACATTGCTGTACAATGCTCTGTTCGACTTGGGGAGGCCAGTGGTGGTTATCTCCGCACGTAAGGTTGTGTTATGCTACGTTTCGTTATGTCATGTTGTCTCCTGTTAGGTTTGGATAGCTTTGCCGTCTGTGGTACAAACTGCCCTTCGGTGGATTTCTGTGATCTACTGTGCTCTAGTATGTTCTGCTTGGCTCTGGAGAGGCAAGCAATAATGTTTAGTATCTCGGCGCATTGTGTTTAATTATGCAACGGTCGGGCATGTTACGATTGGATATGTTAGGTCAGGCTATCTTCGACTGTTGTGCTATGCACTGCGATTCTATGGACGTCTGCGCTCTACTCTCCTACAATATGTTCTGCTTGGCGATGGGGAGTCCAGCAATAGATGGCTCGGCTCGTTAGGCTGGGCTTTGTCACGTTTGGTTATGTTTGGCTTGGTCAGGTAAATTTAGCATGACCCTTACTTTTCTGTTTTACGAATTTCTGCACTCCTATGTGCTCTGGTATATTCTACTTGGTACTGGGGAGGTCGGCAATAGAGGTGTAGGCACGATAGTTTAAGTAAGGTTCTGTTCGGATATGTTATGTGTGGTTGGGTTAGAACGGGTTTACTGACTTTTGTGCTGCACACTGCAATACCGCGGATATGTGTGCTCTACTGTGCTCTAGTATGTTCTGCTTGGCTCTGGGGAGGCAAGCAATTCCGGTCTAGGCACGATAGATTGAATTATGCTACGTTTGGTTAGCTTACGTATTCTAGGGTTATATTAGGCCAGCTTTGACTCTCGAGGTATACACTGTTGTTCGGTGCACTTCTGCGATCATCTGCGCTCTACTACATACTGCTTGGCCCCGGGGAGACCAGTAATAGTGGCCACGGCACACTATGTTGTGTTATGCACCGCTTGGATAGGTTATACTTGTTTGTGGTAGGTTTGGATGGCTTTGACTTTTCTGCTATACACAGCGATTCTATGGATTTCTGCGCTCAACTCTCCTCTAATATGTTCTGTCTGGCTCCGGGGAGGGCAACAATACAGGTCTTGGCGCGATAGGAGTTGTTTGGTTACGTTTGGTCACGTTACGTTTGGTTAGGTTAGGATAGGATAGATTTGACTTATGCTGTATACACTGCTATTGGGTGGGCTTCTGCACTCTACAGAGCCCTAATATGCTCTGAATGATGCTGAGGATGCGCGCAACGTTAGGTTTAGTTAAGTAACATTTGTCCTGGATAGGTTAGGTTTGGTTTAGTTAGGATAGCTTTGACTTTTGTGGTATACACTGCTTTTCGGTGGATTCCTGAGCTCTACTTTGTTCCGGCATGTTCTGCGTAGCACTGGGGAGGCGAGCATTAGTTGTCTAGGCACGTTGGGTTGGATTATGTTGCGCTCGGTTATGTTACGCTTGGTCATGTTAGGACAGGATAACTATGACTTTTGAGCTGCTGACTACCATTCGGTGGATTTCTGCGCTCTACATTGCCCTACTTGACTCTACTCGACTATGGGGTGGCCAGCAATAGACGCCGTGTCTCGATAGGTTGCATCAGGTTACGTTTGGTTAGTCCAGGTTGGGTTAGATTTGGCTATGATGGCCTAGACTTTTGTGCTCTACACTGCTATTCGTTGAATTTCTGCTATCTAATATTCTCTAGAATGACCAGCTTGGCACTGTAGAGGTCAGAAGTAGTGGTCCCTGCTCGTTAAGTTTTGTTAGTACACGTTTGGTTGGGCAAGGGTAGGTTTGGTTGGGTCATGCTATATTCGACTTTTGTGCTATACGCTGCTATCTGGTGACTCTCTGCGCTCTACTGTCATCTAGCATATTCTGCTTGGCTCTGTGGATTCTAGGAACAGTGGTCTCGGCACGTTAGGTTAACCTAGGATACGTTTGGCTTTATTGCGTTTGGATGGGTTAGGGGTGTATAGCTTTGACTTTTCCGATGTTCCCTACTATTCGGTGAACTTCTGCACTACACTGCGAGCAGATATGTTCTGCTTGGCTCTGGGAAAGTGCAGCAATAGTAGTGTCGGCGCCTTTTGCTGCGTTCAGTTACGTTTGGTTGGGTCAGGTTAGGTGATGCTTGGAGTGGTTTTCATTGACTTTTGTGTTTTACACTGCAACTCCTGGGATTTCTGTGATCTGCTGTGCTGTGGCATTTGCTACTCGGCTCTGTGGAGTTCAGCAACTGTGTTGTAGGGCGGTTAGGTGGGGCTTGGCTGCGTTCGGTTATGCTACGTTTGGTTGGGTTACGCTAGGTCAGCTTTGACTTTCATGCTGTGCACTGCTATGAGGTGGATTTCTGCACTCCACTGTGATCCAATAGGTTTCGTTTTGTTCTGGGGAGGTCAGAAACTGTGGTTGTGGCGTGCTATGCAGGTTCAGGTTGCGTTCGCTTAGGTTTGGCTTGTTTGGGTTAGGCTGAGATATATTCCACCCTTGTGCTCAACGCTGCTCCTTGGTGGCTCCCTGCGCTCTACGGTGCCCCAGTATATCCTGCTTGGCTCTGGGGATTGCAGCAATAGTGTTCTCGGCATACAAGGTTCTGTTAGGATACGTTTGGTTATATTACGTTTCGGTGTGTTAGGAGAGCATAGTTTTAACTTTTGCGCTTTATACTGTGATTCGGTGGATTTCTACTCTCAATAGTACTCTACCATACTCTGCTCGTCTCCGGGCAGGCCAGTAATAGTGGTTCCGGCACGTTAGCTTGATTTATGCTACGTTTGGCTATGTTACGTTCGTCTAGGGTAGGCAAGGATAGCTTTGACTTTTGTGCTATTCGCTGCCACTCCGTGGATTTCTGCGCTCTGCTGTGCTCTAATACGCTCATCTTGGCTCTGGGGAGGCCAGCAATAGTGGCCTGGGCACATTAGGTTGCGATAGTATACGTTTGGCTATGTTGCCTTAGCTTTGGTTTGGTTTCGATTCATTCGACTTCTCTGCTGTGCAATGAGATTCTATGGATTTCTGCGCTCTACTCGTCTCTATTACGCTCTACTTGTTGAGGCCACCTATACGGGCAGCTGCATGTTGGGTTCCGTTAGGCTACGTTCGATTAGGATAGGTTAAGATGGGTTAGGTTAGGGTACCTTCGACTTCTGTGCTCAACACAGATGTTCTATGGGCTTCTGCGCTCTACTGTGCTCTAATATCCTCTGCTTGGCTCTGGGCTGTCCGCAAATGTTGGCCTCGGCACGTTTGGCTGAGTTGGGTTACGTTTGATTAGGTTACGTTTGTTTGTGTTGGGCTTGGATAGCTTTGCCTTTCTTGGTGAAGGCTGTTATTCGGTGGATTTCTGCGCTCTACTCAAATCTACTCTACTCTGCTCAAATCAGTGGATGACAGCAATAGTGGTCGCTGCACGATAGGTTAGGTTAGGTTACGTTGGGTTAGGTTAGGAGAGGATAACTTTGATTTATGTGCTATACACTAGCATACGGCGAATTTCTGCATTCTACAGTGCTCTAGCATGTTCATCTTGTCTCCGGGAGTGACAGCCACAATGACACTTGCACCTTAAGTTGAATAAGGCTACGTTTGGTTAGTTTAAGTTAGCTAATCTTAGGTTAGTATTTCCTTGACTTTTGTGCTTTAGACTACAATGCGGCGGATTCCTGCGCTCCACTGTGCTCTTGTCTATTCTGATTCGTTCTGTGGATGTCAGCAATAAAGACACGATAAGTCGAGTTTGGTTATGTTTGGTTACGTTATGTTTCGTTAGGTTAAGCCAGGGTAACTTTGAAATTATCGCTGTACACTGAATTGCGGTGGGTTTCTGCGCTCTAGTGTGATCTATCATATACTGCTTGTCTCTGTGGACGACGGCAATAGTGGTCGCGGTACGCTACGTTGCGTTATGTTACGCTTGGTTAGGACAGATTTGGTTAGGTTTGGTCAGGTTATCTTTGCCCTTTGTGTTATACACTGCAATTCGGCGGATTTCTACCATCTACATTGCTCTACCACACTCTGCTCGACTCTGGAGTGGCCAGTAATTGTAGCCTCGGCACGTTAATTTGTGCCATCTCACGTTTGGTTATGTTAGGTTTGGCAAGGTTTGGTTATGACAGACTCCACCTCTGTGCCTTACACAACAATGCGGCGGATTTCTGCGCTCTACTGTGCTCTAGCTTATTCTGCTTGGGGCCCTGCAAAGGTCAGCAATAGTGGTCTTGGCACGTTAATTTGCATTATGTTACGTTCGGTTATGTCACGCTAGGTCAGGTTAGGATAGGGCAACTTTGGCTATTGTGCTATTCAATGCTATTCGGTGGATTTCTGAGCTCTAAACCCCAATTTTGTACACTTCTCGAATCTGAGGTGACCAGCAATAGTGGTCACTGCACCACGGGTTGGGTTCGGTTACGTTAGGGAATGTTACGGTTGGTTATGTTAGGAGACTGTAACAGACCTATGTGCTATACACTGCACAAGATGGTACTCTGCGCTTTACTATGATGTCATATGTTGAGCTTGTCTATAAGAAAGACAGCAGTAGTTTTCTCGGCTCATTGTTTCATTTAGGGTACGCTTGGTTCCGTTAGGTCTGGTCTGGTTAGGCTAGAATATCTTTGACTCTTGTGCTTTACACTGGACCGCCGCGTGTTTTTGTGCACTACTGTACTCTAGTCCATTCTGCTTGGCAATGGACAGGGCAGCAGTAGTGGTATAGGGCGGTCAGGTGGAGATAGGATACGTTTGGTTATGCTACGTTCGGCTAGGTTAGGGTAGGAAAACTTCGACTTTTCTGCCATTCAGTGCTATTCGGTGGATTACTGCGCTCTACATTCCTCTATCATACTCTGCTCCAGTCAGAGGTGGCCAGCAGTAGTGCTCGCGACAGGATAGGATGAGTTAGGTTATGTTTGGTTAGGCTAGGTTGGGTTAGGTTTGTTCATGATGGCATTGACTTTTGCGCTATATACTGCTCTTCGTTGCATTTCTGAGCTCCACTGTGCTCCAATATGCCGTGCTTGGATCTGGGGAGGCCAGCGATAGTGATCTCGGCACGTTAGTTTCAGTTATGCTACGTTCGGTTAGGTTACGCATGTTTGTGTTCGGTTTGGATAGCTTCGACTTTCTTGGCATAGACTGCTGTTCGGTGGGTATCGGCGCTCTACTCTGTTCTACTATACTCCGCTGGACTCTGCGGACGCCAGAAATAACGGTCGCTGCACGTTTGGTTGTGTTATGTGACGATAGCTTGTGTCACGATTGGTTAGAGTAGTAAAGGATAGCTTTGGCTTTTGTGTTGTGCGCTGCTATTCGGTGGATTTCGGCTTTCCACTCTGCTCTATTGTTTTCTGCTTGGCTCTGGGGGACAGAGATAGAGGTCCCGGTTCGTTTGGTTTAGCTATTTGACGTTCGGTTAGATACGGTTATGCCAGGTTATGTTTGGATATCATTGCCTTCTGTGATATGCACTGCTATTCGTTGGCTTCCTGCGCTCGACTTTACTCTAGTATACTCTGCTTGGCTCTGCGTATGCCTGCAAGGATGGTCTCGGCACGTAAGGTTAGGTTACGTTACGTTTGGTTGTATTTCGTTAGGATAGGTTAGGAGAGGTTAGCAACGTCTTTTGCGCTGTACACTGGTGTCCGGCAGATTTCTGCGCTCTACGTTGCTCTAATATGTTCTCCCTTTCTCCGGGGATGTCAGCAATAGTAATCCCGCCACGGCACGATTTGTTAGGCTACGTATGGTTAGGTCAGCTTAGGGCATTTTGGGTTAGCTTTCTTTTACTTTTAGGCTACACACTGCCAGTCTATGGACTTCTGACCTCTACTCCCCTCTAATATGTTCTGCTTGGCGATGAGGATGCCAGGAGCAGTGGTCTAGGCGCGCAAGTCTGGGTTACCTCACGATTGGTTAGGTTTGGTTAGGTCTGTTCGAGTTAGGGTACACCTGACCTTTGTGTTTCACCCTACAATGCGGCGGACTCCTGCCCTCTACTGTGCTCTAGATTAATACGCTTGGCTCTGGAGAGGTCAGCAATAGTGGTCTAGGCACGGTAGGCTAATCAATGTTACGTTGGTTATGTTACGTTTGTTTGTGTAACGTTTGTTTATGTTACTATGGGGTAGCAACGAATTTTGTGCTACACACTGCTATTCGGTGGATTTCTGCGCTCTTCCTTGCTCTACTCTACTCTACTCGCCGCAGGGGAGAACAGCAATAGTGGTCGCTGCACGTTATGTTGAGTTAGGTTACGTTTGGGCTTGGACGATTGGTTAGGTTGGAAGAGGAACGCTCTGACTGTAGCTGAGACTTTTCTGCTACACACTGAGATCCTATCGATTTCTGCGCTCTACTGTCCTCTAATATGCTCCGCTTGACTCGGTGGAGGCCAGCAATACTGGTCGCGGTACGTTGGGTTTAGACAGAATACGCTTGGTTTTGTTAGGCTAGGCCAGGTAAGGTTAGGGTAACTTCGGCATTTGTGCTCTACGCTGCTATTTGTTGCCTTACTGCGCTCTACTGTGCCCTAGTGTGTACTGCTTGGCTCTGAGGTTCCTGGCAGTAGTTGTCCCGGCACGTTATGTTAAGTTAGGTTACGTTTGGTTTTATTACACTTGAGTTGGTTAAGGCAGGATCGGTTCGACTTTTGTGCTATGGACTCCTACTCGGTGGATTCCTGCGCTCTGCTGTGCTCTAGTGCATTCTGCTTGCTTCTAGGAAGGCTAGCCATAGTGGTCCCGGCACGACAGGCTATGATATGTTACGTTTGATAATATTGCGTTTAGACTGTTTACGCCAGGATAGGGTTGCATTTTGTGCTCTACACCACTTTTCGATGGATCTTCTCGCTCTACATCACTGTGATATACTCTGCAGGTCTGTGGGGAGGCCAGTAATAGTGGTCGCCGCACGTTATGACGAGTTAGATATCGTTTGGTTTGGTTTGGTTTGCTTGTGTCCGTCGCGTAATGCTTTGACTTTTCTGATGTACCCGGCGACTCTGTAGATTTCTGCGCTCTTCTCACCTATAGTGTGTACCGCTTATCTCTGGTGAGGCCAGCAGTAGCAGTCGCGGCACGATAGCTTAAGATTGGTTACATTTGGGTATGTTACGATTGTCTACGTTAGGAGAGGCTAGCTCTGACTTTTGTGCTAACCACTGCTGTTAGCTTGATTTCTGTGCTGCATCCTGCTCTAACACGTTCAGCTTGGCTCTGAGGCAGCCTGCAATAGTGGTCTCGGCACGTTAGGTAAATCTATGTTACGTTTGGCTATTTAGGTTTGGTTAGCTTTGACGTTTCTGGTATACACTACTACTATATGGACTCCCGCCCTATACTTTCGACTAATGTATTCTGCTTGGCTCTGCGCAGGCCAGCAATAATGTTCGCCGCACGTTAGGTTGAGTTGTGTTACGTTCGTATATGTTAGGATTGATTAGGCTAGGAGTGGATTGCTTTGACTTTAGTGCTAAAGCCTGCTATTAGTTGGATTTCTGCACCATGAGGTCGTCTAATATTTCAGGCTTGGCTCTCGGAAGGTCGGCAATTGTGGCCTCGGCACGTTACACTGGGACAAGTTGCGCTCGGTTAGGCCGTGATAGGCTAAGTTGGCTATGATAGCTATACCTTTTACGCTGTACACTGCTTTTCGGTGGATCTCTGCACTCTACTGCGCCCTAGTGTGCCCTGCCGGCGT
>NW_016908242.1:15947-25436 GCF_001483705.2 Eufriesea mexicana | reverse complement strand
GGTAGCGATATCGGTCTATGCTCGATAGGTTGATCTAGGTATTGATTGGTTGTTTCCTGATTGTTTGGATTAGGTATGGGTAGCTTTGACGTTTCCGATATACGCAGCGATTCTATCGATTTCTGCGTTCTACTCTCCACCAGTCGGCTTTGCTTGGCTCTGCAGGGCCCAGCAGTTGTGGTCGCGGCACGTTAGGTTGAGTTATATTACGTTTAGTTTTGGCACGTTTGGCTAGCTTAGGAGCGGTTTGCTTCCACTTTAGTGCTATAGAATGCTATTAGGTGGATTTCTGCGCCCTACTGTGGTGCAACATTATCAGCTTGTCTCTCGGAATGCCAACAATAGTGGTCTTGCCACGTTATGTTGGGTGAGGTTACGTTCGATTAGGGTGGGTTATTCCATGTTTGGGCAGGATGCCTATGGCTTTTGCGCTGTACACTGCTATTCTGTGGATTTCTGCGCCCTACAGTCCCCTAGTATGTCCTGGTTGGCTCTGGGAAGGCAAGCAATAGTGATTTCGGCACGTTATGTTGAGTCAGGTTTTATTCGGCTAGGTTGGGTTACGATATGTTTGGTAAGGGTAGCTTCAACTTTTGTGCTGTACACTGCTATTTGTTGGATTTCTGCGCCATACTGCGCTGTAGCAGGTCCTGCCTGAGTCTGGGGAGGGCAGCTATAGCGGTCTAGGCAGGATAGGTTGATCTAGGCTATGTGAAGCTATGTTCTGATTGTTTGGAATAGGTATGGGATGCTTTGACTCTTCTGACATGCACTGCGATTATATGAATTTCTGCGTTCTACTCTGCGCTAATGTGTTCTGCTTGGCTGTGGGGAGGCCAGCAAGTGTGGTCGCGGCACGATAGTTTGAGCTACGTTACGTTCGCTTACTTTACGATTGTCTATGTTAGGAGAGGATAGCTTTGACTCTATTGTTGTAGTCTGCTCTTATGTGGATTTCTGCACAGTACAGTGATCTAATATTTTCAGCTTAACGGTGGCAAGTCTACCAATAGCGGCCTCGGCACGTTATGGTGATTCAGGTTACGTGCGGTTATGTAGGGCAAGGCTAAGCTTGGTAATATTAGCATTAACTTTTGTGCTGCGCACCGCTATTGGGTGCATTTCTGCGCTCTGCTGTGCCCTAGTACGTTCTGCTTGCTTCTGGGGAGGGCAGCAATAGCTGGTTCGGCGAGTTAGTTTGAGTTAAGCTTTGTTTGGCCATGTTCTGCTGGTTCGGGGTTAGGTGTGGGTATCTTTGACTTTTCTAATGTACGCTGCGATCCTATGGACTTCTGCGTTCCACTCTCCACTAGTGGGTCCTGCATTGCTCTCGGGATGACAGCAATGGTGTTCGCGGCAAGATAGTTTATGTTAGGTTACGTTTGGTCATGTTAAGATTGGAAAGGTTTCGAGACGACCGCTTTGACTTTAGTGCAATAGTCTGCTATCAGGTGGATATCTGAGCCCTACTTTGCATCAATATTTTCAGCTTTGTCAGGGAAGGCCAGCAATAGCGGTCTCGGCACATTATGTTGTGTCTCGATACGTTTGGTTAAGATGGGTTAGGTTAACTTTGGTTAGGATGGCATTAACTTTTGTGCTATACAATGCTATTCGTTGGATATCAGCGCTCTACTGTGCTCTTGTACGTCCTGCCTGGCCCAGAGGAGGGCAGAAATCGCGATATGCACTGCGATTTTACAGATTTCTGCGTTCTAGTCTCCGCTAACGTGTTCTGCTTGGCCCCGGGATGCCTGCAATACGGCCCGCAGCACGAGAGTTTGGGTTAGGTTACGTTTGGTTTTGTTACGATTTGCTATCTTCAGGGAGGATAGCTGTGACGTTAGTTCCATAGTCTCATACTAGCTGGAATTCTGGTCAAAAAGTGCGCTAATATTTTCGGCTGGGCTCTGGGAAGGCCAGCAATAGTGGCCTTGGCACGTTATGTTGCGTTAGGTTACACTCATTTGGGCTGCGTTAGGCAATGTTTGGTTACGATAGCTTAAACTTTTGTGCTATATATCGCTATTCGGTGGTTTCCTGCTCACTACTGTGCCCCTGAATGTCCTGCTTGGCTCTAGGGAGGGCAGCAGTAGTTGTCTCGGCCGGTCAGTTTGAGTTAGGCTATGTTTGGTTATGTTCTGTTGGATTGGGTTAGGATCCTATAGCTTTGTCTTTTCTGATATACACTGAGATTCTATAGATTTCTGCGTCCTACTCGCCACTACTACGTTCTGCTTGGCTGTGGGGAGGCCAGCGATAGTGGTTGCGGTAAGTTAGGTTGAGTTATATTAAGTTTGGTTATGTTACGGTTGGCTGTGATAGGAGTGGGTATCTTAAACTTTCTGGCCCCGGTATGCTGCTAGGTGGACTTCTGCGCCCTACTGGGCTCTAATATTTTCAGCGTTCTCTGGAATGCCAGCAATAGTGGCCTTGGCACGTTATGTTGTGTGGGGTTACGTTAGGTTGGGGTGGGTTATTCTAAGTTTGGGTAGGATACCTTTAGCTTTTGTGCAGTATACTGTTATTCGGTGGAATCCTGCACTCTGCTGTGCCATAGTATGTCTTAGTTGGCTCTGCGGAGTGCAGGAATAGCGGTCCCGGCATGTTAGGATGAGTTATGCTACGTTTGGCCATGCTCCGCCTGTCTGGATTAGGTTTGGTTAGCTTTGACGTTTCTGATATACACTACTACTATATGGACTCCCGCCTTCTACTTTCGACTTATGTATTCTGCTTGGCTCTGTGCAGGCCAGCAATAATATTCGCCGCACGTTAGGTTGAGTTGTGTTACGTTCGTATATGTTAGGATTGATTATGCTAGGAGAGGATTGCTTTGACTTTAGTGCCTAAGCCTGTTATTGGTTGGATTTCTGCACCATGCAGTCCTCTAATATTTCAGGCGTGGCTCTGGAATGGCCGGCAATTTTGGCCTCGGCACGTTAGGCTGGGACAAGTTGCGTTCGGTTAGGCCGTGATAGGCTAAGTTTGGCTGCGGTAGCCTTACCTTTTGTGCCGTACACTGCTATTCGGTTTACTTCTGCGCTCTACAGTGCTCCAGTACGTCATGGTGGCTCTGCGGATGGCATCAATAGCGGTCTCGGCTCATTAGATTTAGCTATGCTATAATGGGATGTGCTCTGATGGATTGGGTTAGGCTTGAGTAGCTTTGACTTTTCCGATATGCGCTGCGGTTAAAAGGATTTCTGCGTTCTAGTGTCCACTAACGTGTTCTGCTTGGCTCTGTGGAGGGCAGTAATGGTGTTCGCGGCACGTTACGTGGAGATAGGCTGCGGTTGGTTATGTTACGTTTGGCTAGGTTAGCGGTTGGTAGCTTAGTCTTTAGCGCTATAGCCTGCTATTACGTGGATTCCTGCGTCCTACTGTGCTGTAATATTTTCAGCTTTGCTCTAGCAAGGCCAGCAATAGAGACCTAGGCACGATATGATGAGTCATCTTACGATCGGTTATGCTGGGTAATGCTACGTATGGCATATATAGCTATAACTCTTGCGCTGTACACAGCCATTCGGCGGATTTCTGCGCTCTACTGTGCTCTAGTATGTCCTTCTTGGCTCTGGGGAGGGCAGGAATAGCGGTCTCGGCACGTTAGGTTGCGCTACGTTACGTTTGCATATATTACGTTTGGTTAGGTGAAGACAGGATAACATTGACTTTTGTGGTATACACTGCTTTTTAAGGTTTTCGGCGCTCTCCGCCACTCTACTATACTCTACACGACTCTAGGGCACCAGCAACTGTGGTCGAGGCACGTTTGTTTCTGTTAGGCTCCCTTTGGTTTGTTTATTTTTCGCAATGTTTGTTTAGGATGGCTTTGACTTTTGTGCTATACACTTCTATTAGGTGGATTTTTCGCTCTGCTGTGCTCTAATATGTTCTGCTCGGCTCTGGGGAGGCCAGAAATAGTGCTCTCGGCCCATTGTGTTGAGATAGGATACGTTTGGCTACGTTGTGTTAATTTGGATTGGGTACGGTTAGATTCTACTTTCGTGGTATGCGCTGCTATTCGGTGGATTTCTACGGGCTACTGTGCTCTAACGTGCTGTGCTTGGCTCTGGGGAGGCCGATAATGGTGCTTTCGGCATGTTAGGTTGAGTTATGTTACATATAGTTATGTTACGTTTGCCCTGGTTAGGGTTGGATATCTTCGACCTATCTGGTGTACACTGAGATTCCATGGATTTCTGCTCTCTACTCCCTTCTATTATGCTCTGCTTGGCTCTGCGGAAATTAACCAAGCCCAGACTAACCAAACGTAACCAAGCTAAGCCAAACGTGCCACGTCCACTATTGCTGCCATCCCCTGGGACAAGCAGATAGTAGTAGCGCAACGCAGAGCGCAGGTATCGACCGAATAGCCGTGTAAAGCGCAGAGGTCGAAGCCACTCTATCCAAACCTGTACGAAACTGGCCAAGCCATTCGTAACATAACTCAATCCTGCGAGCCGAGACCGCCATCACTGGCCCCCCACCCCAGAGCTAAGCAGAGCTTACTAGAGCACAGAAGAGCGCAGAATCTCAACGTATATCAGTGTATAGCACAAAAGTGAAAGCTATCCAAACTTAACCCAAGCAAATATAACCTAACAAAACGTAGCGTGGATAAAGCTATCGTCGCGAGACCACTACCACTGGCCTACCCAGAGTCAAGCAGAGTAGAGTAGAGCAATGTAGAGCGTACAAATTCGGCGAATAGCGGTGTACAGAACAGAAGTCAAAGCCATCATGTCCGGACCTAACCAAACGTAGCATAACCAAACGCGACATAACTCTGCCTAACGTGCCGAGACCACTACTCCTGGCCTTCCACTGGCCGAGTAGAATATACTAGAGCACTATCGAGCGCGGAAATCCTACGAATAGCGGAGTATAGGATAAATGTCACAGCCACCATCACAAAACATTACCTAACGTTAGATAACCAAGCGTAAACTAACTCATCCAAACGTACCACGACTACTATCACTGACCTTCCCATAGGCAAGCAGAGGATGCCAGAGCAATGCAGATCGCAGGTATCTGCCGAATATCATAGTACAGCACAAAGGTCAAAGCTATACTAGCCAAACCTAGCCAAGCCGAACGTAACATAGATCAACCTAACTAGTCCGGAACAGTGTTGCTGGCCTCCCTAGAGCCAAGCACAGCGCATAAGGGTACAGTAGATCGCAGACATCTGCCGCATGGCAGTATATACCACAAACGTCAAAGCTACCCCGTCCTAACCTAGCCAAACGAAAGGTAACCGAACGCAGCGTATCTCCTCCTAACGATCCGAGGCCACTATCGCTGCCCTCCTCACAGCAAAGCGAAACATATTATAGCAGACTAGAGCGCAGGAATTCATAGAATCGCAGTGCATGGCACAAGAGTCGATGCTACCATAACCTAACGTAGCCAAACGTAACATAGCCGAACGTAGCCTAGGTCAACCTAACGTGTGAGTCCAATATTACTTGCCTTTCCCGAGCCAAGCAGAACATACTAGAGCAAGGTAGAACGCAGTAATCCACAGCAATGCAGTTTAGAGTGCAATAGTCAAAGATATCCTAACCTATCCTAACCGAACATCGCAAAATCGAACGTAGCATAACTCAACCTAACATGCCGAGACTACTTTTGTTAGCTTCGCCAGGACCAACCACAATATACTAGAGCAAAGTAGAGCGCAGTAATCCACCGCATTGCAGTGTATAGCACAAAAGTGTGAGGCATCCTAGCCCTACATGTCCTAACCGAACCTAACCGAATGTATAACAACTGAACATGAGGTGCCGGGATTAATTTAGCTGCCCAACCTAGAGCCAACCAGAGCATATTCGAGCAATACAGGGCGCTGAAATCCTCCGAATTGCTATGTATGGCACAAAAGTCAGTGTTAGCCTATCCTAACCTAACCACACGTAACATGGACATACGCAACATAACTCAGACCAACGTATCGAGAGCGAGACTGCTGGCCTCCCCAGAGCCAAGCAGAACATACCAGAGCACACTAGAGCGAACAAATCCACCGAATAGCAGCGTACGCCGCGAAAGTCAAATCTATCCAGATCTAACACAAACGAACGTAACACAAACAAACGTAACATAACTCGACCTGACGGGCCGAGACCAATACTGCTGGCATCCGCATAGCCAAGCGGAATACCCCAGAGCACAGTAGAGCAGAAAAACCAACAGAATAGCAGTGTGTAGCACAAGAGCATAAGCAACCCTATCCTAACTTAACCAAACGTATCATTGCAAGACGCGACATACCTCACACAACCGTGCCGAGGCCAATACTGCTCTCCTCCCAAAAGCCAAACAGAACGTACTAGAGCACAGTATAGAGCAGAAGCCCAACGAATAGCAGTGCAAAGCACATTAACATAACTCGACCTGACGGGCCGAGACCAATACTGCTGGCATCCGCATAGCCAAGCGGAATACCCCAGAGCACAGTAGAGCAGAAAAACCAACAGAATAGCAGTGTGTAGCACAAGAGCATAAGCAACCCTATCCTAACTTAACCAAACGTATCATTGCAAGACGCGACATACCTCACACAACCGTGCCGAGGCCAATACTGCTCTCCTCCCAAAAGCCAAACAGAACGTACTAGAGCACAGTATAGAGCAGAAGCCCAACGAATAGCAGTGCATAGCACAAGGGTTCAAGCTACCCTATCCTAACTTAAGCAACCGTATCATAGCCGAACGTAACCTATCTAAACGTAACGTGCCTGAAACACTACTTCTGCTCTCCTCAAAGCCAAGCGGAGTATATTAGTGGAGAGTAGGAAGGAGAACTGCACCGAAAGCAGTATGCGAAGCGGAAGACAAGGGTAACATATCCTGACCTAACCAACCGTAACACCAACAAAAGTAACCAAACTAAACCTAACGTGCCGAGACTACTATTGCCGGTGCCACAAGAGCCAAGCAGTGCATATTAGCGCACCGCAGAGCGAACATATCCACTAAATCCACCGAATTGCAGCGTAAAGCACAGTAGTCTAAGCTATGCTATCCTAGCCTAACCAAACGTAACATAACCGAACGTATCGTAACTAAACCTAACGTACCGCTACCACTATGTTCGACTTCCCCAGTGCCAGGAGAGCATACTAGAGCGCAGTAGAGCTCAGTAGAGCGCAGAAATTCTCCAAATAGCAGTGTATAGCACAAAAGTTAAAGTTATCCATTCCTAACCTTACCAAACGTAGCCTAACTCAATATAATATGACGAGACTTCTATTGTTGGCCTCCCCAGAACGATGCAGAGCATATTAGGGCAATGAAAAGGCGCAGAAATCCACCGAAAAGTAATGTATGGCACGAAAGTCAAAGCCGACAGCCAAACGCAACGAAATCTAACATCACCAAACGTAGCCTAACTGAAACATAAGCGCCACGACCGCCGTTCCTGACCTCCACAGAGGCAGGCGGACGCCAGTGGAGCAATGCAGTGCACAGATATCGACCAAATAGCAGTGCATAGTTCAAAAGTCAAAGCTACGCTGACCAAACCTATTCTGACCTTTCGAAACCTAGCGCAATCTAACTCAACCTAGCGTGCCGAGACTGCCAATGCTGGCCTCACCAGAGCCAGGCAGGACACACTAGAGCACACTAGAGCGCAGAAATTCAACGTATAGCGGTATACGCCACAAAAGTCGAAGCTATCCTTTCCCAACCTGGCAAAACGAAACGTAACCAAACGCAACCTGACTCTTTCTAACCTGACGCGACCAGTATTGCTTGCCTCCACAGAACCAAGCAGAGCGTAATATAGGAGAGTAGAGCGCAGACGTCCATAGAGTTGAAGTGCACTGCAGGAGAGTCGAAGTTACCCAAACCTAGCCAGAGCTAACGTAACCCAACCAAACATATCCTACCTCAACCTGTTGTGCCGAGGCCACCATTACTAGCTTCCGCAGGGCCAAGCAGAGCGTAATACAGCACAGTGGAGGTCAGAAATCTACCGAAGAGCTGCGTAAACCACGAAAGTCAAATCTCAACAAAACTAACCCAAACAAGCAAAGCGTAACCAAACGTAAACTAACTCAACGTAACCGGCCGAGACAACTATTACTGGCCTCCCCAGAGTCGAGCAGATTTAATTAGAACAGCGTGGAACGCAAAATTCGGCCGAATGGCAGTGTATAGCACAAATGTCAAAGCAATGCTATCCTACCCCATACAAGCGTAGTGTGGCCAAATGCAACGTGACATAACCTAACGTGCCGAGGCCACTATTGCTGTCCTCCCCAAGCCAAGCAGCGCAAACTAGAGCGCGGTAGATCGCTGATATACACCAAGTAGCAGTGTATAGCACAAAGGTCAGAGCTACACTATCCTAACCTAAATAGACCTTTCCCAGCCAAACGTAGAATAGCTCAACCTAACGTGCCGCGCCCACAATTCCCGGCGTCTCAGGAGACGAGCAGGGTGTGATGGTGCTCAGTACATGGCAAGAGTCCATGGAATAGCATTGTGCAGAACAAAAAACAAATATATCCCTACCAAAACCAACATAACCTAACATAACCAAACGAAATGCAACTCAACTTAACATGCCGAAACTTACCAAAACCAACATAACCTAACATAACCAAACGAAATCCAACTCAACTTAACATGCCGAAACCATTATTGCTGGCCTCCCCGTAGCCAAGCGGAGCATATTAGAGCAATGCAGAGAGCAGAAATCCACCGAACGTCGGTGTATAGCTCAAAAGTCAGAGCCACCCTATCCTAACCGAACCAAACGTAACACAACCGAACGCAACATAACTCAGTCTAACGTGCCGAGAGCACTACAGCGGGCCTCCCCATAACCAAGCTGAGTATACTAGATCACAGTAGAGCGCAGATATCCGCCGTATAGCGGTGTACAGCAAGAACGCCAAATGTATACGAACCTAGACAGAGCTAACATAACCCAATCGAACGTAGCGTAGCACAAACTAACGTGACGATACCAGTGTTGCTGGCGTCCCCAGAGCCAAACAAAGCATATTCGAGCAATGCAGATCGCAGATATCCAACGAACAACTGTGCACAGCACTAAAGTCAAAGCCATCCTGTTCAAACTTAAATTAACGTATCATAACCAAACGCTACTTGTCCCAGTCAAACGCGCCACAACCGCTATTGCTGGCGCCCCAGGTTCAAACAGATGCTATTAGAGCTGCGTAGAGCACAGGTATAGACCGAATAGCGGAGTATAGCGAAAAAGTCAAGGTTACCTTAACCGAACCTGACAAAATCTGGCCAAGCCAAGCGTAACCTAACACAACCTTACGCGCCGCGACCACTATTGCTGGCCTCCCCGGCGACAAACAGAACATATTTGAGCACAGTAGATCGCTGAAATCCACCGAATAGCAGTGCATGGCGCAAAAGTTAAAGCTGTCCTTTGCAAACCGAACCAACCGTAACATAACCGAATGCTGCTTAGCACAGAGTAACCTGCCGAGAC
>NW_016908242.1:2181-15571 GCF_001483705.2 Eufriesea mexicana | reverse complement strand
GCCCCCCCCCCCCCAAAGCAAAGCAGAGCATGTTAGAGGATACTAGAATGCAGATATCCATAAAATCGCAGTGCATAGCACAAGAGTTGATGCTACCCCATCCTAACATGGTCAAACGTAACATACCCGTACGTAGCATAGCTCAAACAAACATGCCGAATGCACTCATGCTTGCCTCTCCAGAGCCAAGCAGAACGTACTAGAGCAAAACAGAACTCAGTAATCCATAGCGTTGGAGTTCAAAATGCAAAAGTCAAAGATATCCTAGCCTAACGTAACCAAACATGACTAAACCAAACGTCTCCAGGTTCATCCTATTGCGCTTTGGCAACTTTTGCTGACCTCCCCAGAGGAGAGCAGGACATATTGGAGGAGAGCATAGCGGCGATGTCCATAGGATGGCAGTGAGTAGCACAAAAGTCAATGATATACTAGCTTTACCCAAACGAACCTAAACTAGCCAGGAGTAAACTAACACAACCTTACCTGCCGCGGCCGGCATTTCTGGCATCCCCACAGCAAAGCAGAGGGTGTTAGGTCACTGTAGAGCGCAGAAATCCACCGAATAGCAGTGCACAGCACAAAAGTCAGAGCCATACCGGCCAAAACTGACCAACGCCTACCAAACAAAGAAAACCTAACTGAACCAATCGGGCTACGACCGCCATTGCTGGCCTCCCCAAAACGAGTAGAGTATAGCGGAGCAATGTAGAGCGCAGAAATCCACCGAATAGCAGTTTATAGCGCAAAAGTCGAAGCCATCATCTCCTGACCCAACCAAACGTAGCATAACCATTCGCAACGTGACCCAGCCTAACATCTGGCCTCCGCATTGCCAAGCAGAATATACTAGAGCTCAGTAGATCGCAGGAATGCACAGAATAGCAGTGTGTAGCACAAAGAGCCAAACCCATCTTCACCAAGCTTACCCTAACATTACAAAAGCGAACGGAACCTGTCTCAACCAAACGTGCCACGAACATTATCGCTGGCCACCCTAGAGGCTAGCGGAATATATTATAGCACAGTAGAGCGTATAAGTACAGCGAAGAGCATTGTATAACACAAAGGTCAAAACTACCCTGTCCTAACATAACCAAGCGTAGCATTACCTAACGTAGCCGAACAAAGCTTATCGCGCCACCACCCATATTGCTGACTTCTCCATATTCGAGCAGAAAATGGTAGAGCACAGAAGAGCGCGGAAAGCGACCAAATAGCAATGTCAAGCACAAAAGTCAAAAACATCCTGACCAAATCAGGCCTAACCCAACCTAGCCAAATGTAGAATAAATGAAACTAACGAGCCGAGACCTCTACTGCTGGCCTCTGCAGAGCCAAGCGGAATATATTAGAGCATAGTAGATCGCTGAAAGTCACCGAATACCAGTGTACAGCACAAAAGTCAAAGCCAACCCAACCGAACATAACCTAACCTAACCTAACCAAACGTTCACTGATTCAACCTATCGTGCCACAGCAGCAACAGCTGTCTTCCCCAGAGTCGAGTAGAGTATAGTAGAGCAACGAAGTGCGCAGGAATCCGTGGAATATCTGGGTACAGCACATAAGTCCAGGTTACCCTACCTTAACCTAACCACACGTAACATATACAAACGTAAAAAAACCCTTCCGTACATGCCGCCAACACCATTGCTGGCCTCCACAGAGCCTATCTCAACATATTAGTGCAGGGTAGAGCGCAGGAATCCTTAAAATCGATGCGTACAGCAGAAAAGTCGAAAATACGCAAACTCAACCCAAACAAACCTATCCCAACCTGTCATAGAAAGCTCATCGTAACGTGCCGCGACCACTATCGCTGGCCTCCACGGGGACAAGCAGCTAGGAGTAGAGCACAGTAGAAGGCAGGGATTAACCGAATAACAGTGTATAGCACGAAAGTCATAGCGATCCTAACGAAACATATCCTAACCTAACGTAGCCAAACGTAACATAAATCATCATCACGTGCCACGGCCACTATTGCAGGACTCCCGAATGTCAAGCAGAGTATAGTAGAGCAATGTTAATCGTAGAAATCCACCGAAGGGCAGTGTATAGCACAAAATTCAGAGCTACCCCAACCAAACGTAACCAATACTATCCTGGCCGATCGCAACATAACACAACATAACCTGCAGCGGCCACTATTCCTGGCGTCCCCATAGGAAGGCACAGCATATTATAGCGCAGTAAAGTGGAGAAATCCACCGAAGGAAGTATGTAGCACAAAAGACAAGGGTACCATATAATGAGGAAACCAACCGTAGAGCTACCAAACGTAACTTAACTCAGACTAGCGTGCCTAGAGCAAAATTGCTGGCTTCCCCGTAGCCATGCGGAACGTTCCACCATTGCTGGCACCCCAGAGTCAGGCACAACATACAATAGCACACTAGGGCGCTGATATTCGCACAATACCAGTGTACAACGCAATAGTCAAAGCTATCATATCCTAACCGAACCAAACGTAACGTAACCAAACGTAACCCAATACTTCCTAACGTGACGCGACCAGTATTGCTGGCCTCCAGAGAGCCAAGTAGAGCATAATAGAGGAGTATAGAGCGCAGAATTCGATAGAGTCGCAGTGTGTAGCTGTAAAGTCGAAGTTATCGGAACCAAACCAGAGCTAGCGTAGCCTAACAAAACGTATCCTTTCTCGAACTGACGTTCCGAGTCCACTATTACTGGTTTCCACAGAGCCAAGCAGAACATACTGGGGCACAGGAGAGCTTAGAAGTCCACCGAAGGGCAGCGCATACCACGCAATTCAAATCAATCCAAACCTAACCCAGGCAAACATAACGTAACCTATCTCAACCTAACTCAACGTAACGGTCCGAGTCAACTATTACCGGCTCCCAGAGTCGAGAATAGTATAGTAGAAAGACACCGAGCGTAGAAATCTGCCGGATAGCAGCGTATAGCACAGAAGTCGAATATATTCTCACCTAACCTGTCCGAACTTGAACGAACTAAACGTGAACTAACTAAACCTAACGTGCCGAGACCAAAATTTCTGGCCTCCCCAGAGTCGAGCAGAGTACAGTAGAGCAATGTAGAGCGAAGAAATCCATCGAATTGCAGAGTATAGCGTAAAGGTCTAAGTAAACATAACCTAACCTAGGAAACGTAACATAACCCAGCGTAAGGTAATGGAACCAAACATGCCGAGACCACTATCGCTGGCCGCCCCAGAGCATGACAGAGCGTATTAGAGCCAAGTATAACGCAGAAGTCCACCGAATAGTTGTATATAGCACAAAACTCAATGCCATCCTTTCCTAACCTTAACAAACGTAACATAACCAGACGTAGCCTAAATAAAACTAACGTGCGGGTACCACTATTATTGGCCTCCCCCATAGTCGAACAGATTATGGTAGAGCAAATTAGACCGCAGAATTCAACTGAATAGCAGGGTATAGTACTTAGGTCGAATCAATCCTGCCCTAACCTGTCCAAGTTTAATATAGCCACACGCAACCTCACGTGACCTAACGTGCCGAGACCGCTACTGCTGGAATCCCGGAGCCAAGCCGAATATATTGAGCACAGTAGTGCGCAGAGGGCCACCAAATAGCAGCGAAGAGCATAATAGTCTAATATGTGCTAACCAAACCAGACATATCCTAACCTAACCAAACGTATCCTAAATCAGCCTAACGTGCCGAGACCACCATTGGTGACATTTTCAGAGACAAACAGAGCATATTAGAGCACAGTAGCGCCCAGAAATCTGACGAACGGCAGTTTATAGCACAATAGTCAAAGCTATCCTAGCCTAACTTAACCTAACGTAACATAACCAAACGTAACCTAACCAAACCTAACATAACTATAGCAGTACTGATGACTTCCGCAGAGACAGGCAGGATATTCTAGAGCACAGTAGAGCACAGAAATCCGCCTCAGTACAGTGTTAAGCGCAAAAGTCAAGGTTTTCGCAACCTAACCTGACTTACCTCACCTAAACATACGTAGCGTGACCCAAAGTAACGAGCCGATACCACTCATGCTGGCCCACACACGGACAAGCTGAACATGTCACAGCAGAGTAGACTGCAGAAATCCGCCTAACGGGAGTGTACATCGCAGAAGATAAATATGGCCGGTCCTAACCTAACCGACCGTAACGTAATCAAATGTAACCAAACACAACCTAACGTGACGCGAACATTACTACTCGGCGCCCTAGGTCAAAGCAGAATACAGTCGTGCACAGTAGAGCGCAGAAGTCCACGGAATAATTGTGTATACCGCGAAAGTCGATGCTACTCTTACCTAACACAAACAAGCATAACCTACCCAAACGCAACCTAACTAAACTAAACGTGCAGCTTCCACTATTGCTGGCCTACACAGTGTCGAGCAGAGTGCAGTAGAGCAGAGTAGATCGCAGAAATCAACCTAATGGCTGTCTTTGCCGAGAGAGTCGGGGCCAACCAAACCGAACCCAAACAAATGTAACCTCGCCGAAAATTTCCTAACTATACTTGACGTGGCGAAACCACCATTGCAGGCCTCCCCAGAACAAAGCAGAGCATAAAAGAGCACACAAGAGTGCAGAAATCCTCCGAACAGCATTGTGCACCACGAATGTCAAAGCTACGCGATCATAACCCAAACAAACGTAGCCTAACCCAACTTAGCCTAACCGAACATAACCAGCCGAGACCACTACTGCTGGCACCATCAGTGTCAAGTATAGCATACTAGAAGAGAGTAGAGCGCTGAAACCATTGGAACCGAAGTGTATAGCAGAAAAGTCGAAAATATCCATTCCGAATCAAAGCAAACGTAACATAATCAAACGTACCCTATCTCAACCTAATGTGCCGAAACCACTATTACCGGCCACCACAGAGTAGAGCAGAGTATAGTAGAGCAATGTGGAGAGTTGAAATCCATGGAATAGCAGTGTATAGCACAAACGTCAAAGCTACCCTACCATAACCTATTCACCGCAATAAAGCCAAAGGAGTAATAAATTAACCTGACGCCCCGAGACCACTATTACTGGTATCGAAAGATCCTAGCAGAGTAAATTATAGCAGAGCAGATCGCTGAAAGCCACCAAAAGCAGCGAATGGCACAAATGGTAAAGATACCCTTACCCTACCTGACCTAACCTAACTTAACCTGACTTAACCGTACCTAGACTAAATAAATCTAACGATCCGATACCAATATCGCTGGCAATCACAGAGCCAAGCAGAGCGAATCAGAGCACAGTAGAGCGCAGGGATTCACCGAATAGCAGCGTATGGCACAAATGTCAAAGCTACTGTCACATATCCTGACCTAACCCAACCTAACCGAACGTAACGTAACTTAGCCAGTCGTGGAACGACCACACTTGCTGGCCTCCAAAAAGTCGACTAGAGTGTAGTAGAGCAACGTGGAGCGCAGAAATCCACCGAATAGCTGTTTATAGCGCAAAAGCCGAAGTCATCCTATCCTAACCTAGCAAAACGTAACATAACCAAACGTAAGATAATCGAACCTATCGTGTCTAGACCACAATTGCTGGCATCCCCATCGCAAGGCATAACATATTAGAGGAGAGCGGAGGGCAGAATTCCATGGAATGGCAGCGTACAGGCACAAAAGTCAATGCTATCCTTATCTAGCACAAACTGGCGTAACATAACCAAACGTAACCTGACTCAACCTAACGAGCCGAAGCTACTAATGCTGGCCTCCACAGAAACAAGCAGAGTATACTTGAGCCCAGTAGAGCGAAAAAATCGGCCGTATTGCGTTGTAAACACAACAGTCGAAGATACCGCAACCTAACTTGACCTAACCTAACCTAACCATACGTAGCCTGACTCTACGTAACGCGCCGATGCAACTGATGCTGGCCTGCCCAGAGACAAGCTGTACATGTTAGAGCAGAGTAGATCGCAGAAACCCAGCGAATAACCGTGTATAGCACAAGAGTCTATGCTATTATCCACAAACCTAACCAATCGTAACATACCCAAACGTAACATAACACAACCTAAGGAGCCGGGACAGGTATGGGTGCCCTTCCCAGGGCCGTGCTGAGCATAGTAGAGCGCAGTATTGCACCGATCAGAAGCGTACACCACGGAATTCAAAGCTATCCATAGCTAATACAAACTAATGCAACCAAACCAAGCGTTCTCTAACACAACCTAACGTTCCAGGACCACTATTGCTGGCCTCCCCAGAGGCAAGCAGAGCCTACTAGAGCGCAGAAGGGCGCAGTAATCCACCGAACAGCAGTCTACAGCACAAAAGTCCTGTATCCTAGCCTAACCTAACCAATGTAACAAAACCGAACGTAACCTAACACAACCTCACGTGCCTAGAACACTTTTCCTAACCACCGCGGGCTAATCAGAATATGCCAGAGCGCAGTAGAGAACAGAAATCCGCCGCACTGCTGTGTAAGCACAATAGTCTTAGGTACCCTAACCTAACCTGACTTCATCCAAACTGACCGAACGTAGCAGAACTGAACATTATGTGCGGATACCGCTGTTGCTGCCTTTCCCAGGGCCAAGCTGAACATAAAGCACAGTAGAGTGCAGAAATCCGCCCAATGGCAGTGTATGGCACAAAAGGCGAATATACGCTCTCCTGACGTACACGATCCTAACGCAACCGAACGAAACATAACTGAACCAAACGAGAAGCGACCACTATTTCCTGCCTCCCCAGAGCCATGCGGAGCATGTTAGAGGAGAGTAGAGAGCAGAAATACATAGAGTCGCAGTGTACAGCAGAAAAGTCGAAGCTATCCATGCCT
The DNA here is from genome assembly GCF_001483705.2 of Eufriesea mexicana. NCBI lineage: Eukaryota > Metazoa > Arthropoda > Insecta > Hymenoptera > Apidae > Eufriesea > Eufriesea mexicana. The sequence continues at coordinate 8,784 of NW_016908242.1, read as the reverse complement.
AACCATAGCCAACGTAACATAACCAAACGTAGCCTAACTAAGAATGCGAGCCGCGACTACTATTTCTGGATGCCCGAGGGCCAAGCATAATGCAGTAGAGAACACGGAGTGCAGAAGCGCACAGAATAACAGTGTATACGACAAAAGTCAAAGCTATCCGGGCCTAACACAAACAAACGTAACCTAACCGAACGTAGCCTAACACAACCTAACGTGACGTGACAACTATCGCTGCACACCCCAGGGTCGACCAGAGTATGGTAGAGCAATACAGAGCGTAGAAATAGGCCGAATAGCTGTGCATGTCGTAAACTTCACTTCTATAATTTCCAAACCTGTCCGAACGTGAAATAACCAAACTGTAACTAACTTAACCTAACGTGCCGAGACCACTATTGCGAGAAACCCATCAGCCAAGCATCATATACTAGGACATAGTAGATCACAGAGTTCTGCCTAATAGCAGCTTATGCGGGAAAGTCAGAGATACCACAACCCATCGCGACCTAATCTAGCCTAACCAAACGAAGACTAACAATGCATACCGTGCCGAGACCACTATTTTTGACTACCCCAGTGCCGTGAAGAACACATTAGAGCGCAGTAGAGTGCAGAAGTACGCCGAATAGAAGTATATAGGGCAAATGTCGAAGTTAACCCATCCTAAGCTGACAAAGCATAATGTAACCAAACGCAAGCTAATCGAACCCAAAGTGAATAGACTGCTAGTGCTGGCATCTCCACCGCCTAGCAAAACATATAACAGGAGAGTAGAGCTCAGAAGTACATAGAAAGGCGGTGTATAGCACAAGAGTAAAAGCCTGTCCGTCCTCACTTAACCAAACCTAACATAACCAGACGCAACGTATCTAAACCTAACTTGCCGCGATTGCTATTGCTGGCCTGTCCAGAGTCCAGTTGAGCATAGGAGAGAAGAGTAGAGCAAAGAGGTTCACTGAATAACAGCGTAAACCGCGAATGTCCAAGCTATACAAACCAAAGCCCAACTGACATAATCTAAGCAAACGTAGCATAATTCAGTCTAACGTGCCGAGATCGCTATTGCAGGCCTCCCCAGAGCCAAGCAGATCATATTAGAGCACAGTACATCGCTGAAGTCCGCCGAATAGCTGCATATAGCACAAAAGTCAATGCTATCCTCTCCTGCCCTGAACAAACGTAACATAACCAGACGTAGCCTAAATCAAACTAACGTGCCGCGACCAATACTACAGGTATCCGCAGAGGCGAGCAGATCTTGGTAGAGCACACCGGAGCGCAGAAAACTCCCGTAGTCTATGCCAAGAAGGACAAAGCTAACCTTAACCAACCGAAACGAACATATCCTAACCAAACGTAGCATAACTCAACCTAACGAGCCGAGACCGCTATTACTGCCCTCCCCACTGACAAACAAAGCATATTAGAGCACAATATTGCGCAGAGGACCACGTAATTGCAGCATAATGAGCAATAGTCAATGCTATCCTCTCCTACACTCACAAACGTAACATAACGAAACGTAGCCTAAATCAAACTAACGTGTCGGAAACATTATTACTGGCATTTCCAGAGTCGAACAGAGCATAGTGGAGCAATGTATAGGGTAGAAGTCAGCAGAATAGCAGCCTGCATCACAGATTTCCAGGTTGCCCTCCTTTAACCCATCCAAACGCCACATAGCCAGGCGTACCCTAACTTAAACCAAAGTGTCGATACTATTATTGCTGGATTTCCCAGCGCCAAGCAGCAAATACCAGAGCAAAGTAGAGCGCAGAAAAACACCGCATAGCCCTGCGAACCACGAAAGTCGGAGAAATGCAGACATAACCCAAACTAACATAACCTAACCAAACATAGCATAGCTCAACCTAACGTGCAGCGACCACTTTGCTAGCCCCCTCGGAGACAGGCATATCTTATTAGAGCGCATTATAGCGAAGTAGTCCACCGAATAGCAGTATATACCACAAAAGTTGAAGCAATCCTCCCGTAGCCTAACCAAACGCAACATAACCAAGCGCAACGTAGTGGAACCTAACGTGCCAAGCCCACTATTCCTGGTATCCCCAATGCCAAGCAAAGCATGCCAAAGCAGAGTAGATCGCAGAAATCCACCGAATAACAGTGCACAGCACAAAAGCTGAAGCTATCCTAGCCAGACTTAGACTAACACAACCTAACCGAACGTAACTTGACACAACGGAAAGAGCCGAAGCCACTATTTATAGAACTGAACATAATGTGCGGATACCGCTGTTGCTGGCCTCTCCAGAGCCAAGCAGAGCACACTAGCGGCCAGTAGAGTGCAGAAATCCGTAGAATCGCGGTGAACATCAGAAAAGTCAAAGTTACCCAAACCCAACCCAAACCAACGGAACATAGCCAAATATAGCCAAACTCACCCTATCGTGCCGCGAGCACTATTGCTGGCTTCCCCAGAGCACGGCAGAACACATTGGTGGCGAGCAGAACGCAGAAATCCACGTAAGCGCAGTGTACATCAGAAAAGTCAAAGCAACAAAAGCGCCACCCAAACCATCAGAACACAGTTAACATAGCCTAACCCAACCTAACGTGCAGAGATCGTTATTGCCGCCCTCCCCAGTGAAAAGAAGATAAAGATGGTGGAGAGTGGAACGCAGAAATACATATAACCGCAGTGTACATCTGGAAATTCAAAGCTACCTAAACCTAACCCGAAGGAACGGAACACGAACAGGCATTGCATAATTTAACCTAACGCGCCGAGACCGCTATTGCTGCCCTCCACAGATCCAAGCAGGGCGTACTGGAGCACAGTAGAGCGCAGAAATCGACCGAATGTCATTGTACAGCACAACGGTTGAAGCAACCCTAACCAAATTCAGCCTTACCCATCCAAAGCGAACGTAACGTGGCACAAAGCAACGTACCGACAGCACTCTTGCCGGCCTTCCCAGAGCCAAACTGAACAGGCTAGAGTACTGTAGGACGCAGAAATACACCTAATAGCAGACTATAGCACTGAAGTCAAAGCCATCCTCTCCGAACCCTACCAACCGTAACATATCCTAACGTAACCCAACTCAACCTAACCTGCCGAGACAACTATTGCTGTCCCCCAGAGACGAGCAGAACGCATTAGTGGAGAGCATGATCCAGAAATCTATAGAATCGCAGTGCATATCAGAAAATTTAGTGCTACGTGAGCCTAACCCAAACAAACAGAACATTAACGAGCATGGCCTAACTGAACCTAACATGCCGGGATCGCTATTTCTGCCCTCTCCGGCACCAAGCAGAACATACTAGAGCACAGTACATCGTAGAGATCCACAGAATGTCAGCGTACGGCACAAAAGTAAAAGCTATCCTGACCAAACTTAGCGGAACCCAGCATAACCGGACGTAACCTGACCCAATGTAACGTGCCGAGACCACCCTTGCTGGTCATCCAAGAGCCAGACTGATAATATTATAGCACTGTAGGGCGAAGAAGGACACCTAATAGCAGACAATAGCACTAAACTCAAGGCCATCCTCTCCTAACCCAACCAAACGTAGCATACGCAAACGCAACCCATCCCAACCTATCGTGCGACGGCCACCATTTCTCGCCTCCCCAGAGCAAAGCAGGGCATATTAGAGCACAGTAGAGCGGAGAAATCCTCCGAATAGCAGTGTTTAGCGCAGAAGGCATAGCTACCCTTACCAAACTCAACTATATCTATTATAACCGAACGTAATGTAACTCTACCTTACGCGCCGCGATCACTATTCCTGACGTCACGAGACACCAGCGGGGTGTGGTAGCGCCCAGAGCAGCGTCGATGTCCATAGAATCGCATTGTACAGAAGAAAAGTCAAAGCAATCGACACCCTGGCCAGGCTAACGCAAACCAGTCAAACGCAACCTATCGCAACCTAACATGCCGAGGCCACTATTTCCTCCCCAGAACATAGCAGAGCATATTAGATCACAGTAGAGTGGAGCAGCCAACGAAAAGCAGTTTGCAGGACAGAAATGCCGGGTATCCTACCCTAACCTAACCAATCGTAACACAAACAAACGTTACCAAACTCTACCAAACTTGCCGCTACCGCTATTGCTGGCATCCACAGAGCCAAGCACAGCATATTAGAGTGTAACAGGCCGCCGAAGTCTAAAGAATCGCAGTGTACAGCACAAAAGTCAAAGATATTCATACCAAACCCAAACTGACGTTGCCTAACCTAACGTTGTCAAACACATCGTAGCGTGCCGCGACCACTATTGCTGCCCTCCCAGAGGCGAGCAGAACGCATTAGTGGAGAGCATAATCCAGAAATCTATAGAATCGCAGTGCATATCAGAAAATTCAATGCAACGTGAGCCTAACCGAAACCAACAGAACACTAACAAGCGTGGCATAACTGAACCTAACATGCCGGGATCGTTATTTCTGTCCTCCCCGGCACCAAGCAGGATATACCAGAGCACAGCAGAGCGCAGAAGTCCTCCGAATAACAGTGCACAACGCTGAAGACATAGCTACCCTCTCCGAACCTACCCAATCGTAATATGTCCAAACCTAGCCTAACTCATCATAACGCGACGCGACCTCTATTGCAGGCCTCCCCAGAGCCAAGCAAAACACACTAGTGGGGAGTAGAAAGCAGAAATCCGTAGAATCGCTGTGTATATCAGAAAAGTAGAAGCAACACAAACCTAACGCAAACCAACATAACATAAACAAACATAGCCCAATTCAACCTAACCTGACGAGGCCGCTGTTGCTGCACTCCCCAGAGACAAGCAGGATATACTAGAGCACTGTAGCTCGCAGAAATCCACCGAAGAGCGGCGTACTGCACAAAAGGATAAGCTATCCTAACCAAACTTCGCCTAAACAAACCTAACCGAGCGTAACGTGAATAAACATAACGTGCCCAGGCCACTATTGCTGTCCTTCCCAGAGCCAAGCTAAAAATATTAGCGCACTGTAGGGCGCAGAAATCAACCTCACAGCAGAGCATAGCACTAAGGTCGAATATACACCCTCCTAACGTAACCAATCGTAGCATATCCAAACGTAACGTACCACCACCTAACGCGCCGAGACCACTGTTCCTGCCCTCCCCAGAGCCAAAGAGGACAAACTAGAACACATTAGAGCGCAGAAATCCCCCGAAAAGCTGTGTCCAGCACAAGTGTTGAAGCAGCCCTGCCCAAACTTATCCAGACCCAACACAACCGAACGTATCATGACCAAACATAACATGCCGAGACAACCATTGCTGGCCTTCCCAGTGCAAAGCTGAAGATATTAGACCACTGCTGAGCCCAGAAATCCACCTCATAGCAGACTATATCACTAAAGTCAAATCTATCATCCCGTAATCTATCCACGCGTAAAAGAAGCAAACGCAACCTAACTCAAGCTAACGTACCGCGAACACTAGTGCTGGCGTCCCCAGTACCAAGCAGAAAGCATACGTGGAGGGTAGAACGCAGAAATCCATTGAATCGCAGTGTATATCAGAAAAGTCTATGGTACCCAAGCCTAACCCAAACCAACGAAACAATGCCAAACGTAGCTTAACCTAAGCTAACGCGAAGAGACCGCAATTGCTGCCCTCACCCTAGCCAAGCAGGACGTACTAGAACACGGTAGAGCGCAGAAATCCACCGAACGGCAGTGTACAGCACGTAAGTTAAAGCAACACTAACCAAGTAAGCCTTACCCATCCTAACCGAACGTAACGTGACTCATCGTAACGAGCAGATACCACTTCTGCTGGCCATTCCATAGCCAAGCTGATAACATTAGAGCACTCTATGGCGCGGAAGTCTCCCTAATAGCGGACTGTGGCACAAATCTCAAAGCTATCCTCTCCTAACCTACCCAAACGTAACATAGCCAAACGCAAACCAGCTCAACCTAACGCGCCGCGATCACTATTGCTGGCATTCCGTGAACCAAGCAGACACATTAGAGGTGAGGAGGACGCCGAAATACACAGGATCGCATAGTATATCTGTTAAGTCAATGCTACCAAAGCCTAACCCAAACAAACGTAACATTGGCAAACATAGCCTAGCTATACCAAACGTGCCGAGACGGCTATTGCTGCCATCCCCAGAGCCAAGCTTGACGTACTAGAGCGCAGAAGAGCGCAGTAATCCACATTATAGCAGTGCACAGAACAAATGTTAAAGCTATCCTTGACAAACTTTGCCTAACCGAACCTAACCGAACGTAACATAACTCAACGCAACGTGTTGAGGCCAGTATTGCTGTCCTTCCCAGAGCCGAGCTTAAAATACCAGAGCCCTGTTGGGTCCTGAAATCCACCTAGTAGCAGACTATAGCGCTACAGCCAAACTATCCTCTCCTAACATAACCAATCGTATCATAAAAGAACGTAACCTAACTCAAACTAGCGTGACGCGACCGCTATTGCTGGCCGTCCCAGCGTCGAGGAAAATATACTGGAGCACAGTAAAGCGCGAAAGTCCACCGAATAACAGTGTATACCGCGAAAGCCGAATCTATCCAAACACAACAAAGGCAACGTATCCTAACCAAACGTAGCACTACTCTGCTTAAGGTCAAGCGGTCGCGATTGCTGGCGTCCCTA
>NW_016908242.1:0-1635 GCF_001483705.2 Eufriesea mexicana | reverse complement strand
CCCCCCCCCCCCAGAGACAAACAGAACATGCTAGAGCACACTAGATTGCAGAAGTCCGCCGAATAGCAATGTATAGCACAAAATCCAACGCTAACCTATCCTCGCATATCCAAGCACAACATAACCAAACGTAACATAGCACAGCCTAGAGTGTAGCGATCACCATTGCTGGCCTACGCAGGGCCAGGTAGAATATAGTAGAGCAGAGTCGAGAGCAGAAATCATCCGAACAGCTGTGTATAGCACGAAGGTCGAAGATAACCTGGCGAAGTTTAATCAAATCTAACACAACCATACGTGACATACCCCAGCCTAATGTGCGGAGGCCACTAATGCTGCCCCCCGGACACAAGCAGAAAATTCGAGAACACACTAGAGCGCAGAAATCCGCCGACAGCTGTGCATAGCACGGAGGCCCACGCTATCTTATCCTAACCACGCAAAACGTAACAGCCAAACGTAGCATAACTAAACCCAACGTGCCAAGGCCACTGTTGCTGGCGTCCGCGCGGCCAAGCAGAGTATACTACAGCACAATAGAGCGAGGAAATCCACGGCACTGCAGTGTATAGCACAAAAGTCAAACGTATACAAGCCCAACCTGACCTTACCTAGCCCGCCAAACGAAGCGTAACTCAACATAGCGTGACGTGTCCAATCCTTCTGGCCTCTCCAGAGACAAGCAGAACATATTAGAGCACTGTAGAAAGCAGAAATCCACCGAATAGCAGTGTACAGCACAATGGTCAAAGCAACCCTATCCTAAGATATAGTATCATAACATAACCGAACGTAACAAAACTAAATCAAACGTACAGCGACCACAATAGCGGGCCTCCCCAGAGTCGAGCAGAACATATTACAGGACAATAGAATGCCGAAATCCATAGAATCGCGGTGTACAGCACTAAGGTGGTAGCTAACCAAACCAAACCCAAGCCATCATAACCGTACCAAACGTAGCCAAACACGAAACAACTTGCCGACTCCACTCTTGCTGCGCCCCACGGAGGCTAGCAGAACATACTAGAGCACACTAGGGCGCAGAAGCCAACCAAATAGCAGAGTATAGCACAAAAGTCAAAGAAGCCCTATCCTAATACGTCCAGTCTTATCATAAGCAAACGTAGCATAACTCAAGCTAACGTACCGCGAACAATATTGCTGGCTTCCCCAGAGCCGAGCAGAACATACTAGAGGACACTAGAGCGCAGAAGTTAATGAAATCGCTGTGTATGGCACAAAAGTCATACCTGTCCAAACCTAACCCAAGCTAACATAACATAACGAAACGAAGCCTACCCCAATATAGCGTGCCACGACTACGCTTGGTGGCCTCCCCAGGGCCAAGCAGAATATAACAGAGTTTATTCGAGCGCAGATGTCGTGCAAACAGCAGTGTATAGCGCGAAAACATGATAAGCTGGTCGAGCTAAGCCTAACCTAACCTAACCAAACGTAACATTACTCAACCCATCGTGCCGAGACCACTATTGCTGGCACCTCGAGAGCCAAGAAGAAAGTATTAGAACTCAGTAGTGCGCAGAATTCCGCGGATAGTAGTGTAGAGCACAAAAGTAAAACATACACCAATCCAACCTGACCGATCCTAACCTATCCAAACGTAGTGTAACT
>NW_016908241.1:0-1267 GCF_001483705.2 Eufriesea mexicana | reverse complement strand
TCCATCCATACGTACTTCCATACAACCATGCATACCCCCATAGACACATCCATACATAAATCCTTAGATACATCCGTAAATACGTCCATACATACATCCATGCATGCAGCCATCCATACATCCATCTACTCATACATCCATCCATCCATACATCCATACAGATACACATACATTCATCCATACATCCGTACATCCATACATTCGTACATCCATACATTCGTACATCCATATATACATTCATCCATACATCCATACTTCCATACATCCATCCATCCATCCATACATCCATTCATCCGTACATCCACACATTCGTACACCCATACGTCCATTCATCCATACATCCATACCTGCATACATCCATACATTCTTACATCCATACATTCATACATACGTACATCCATACATGCATACACCCATACATCCATACATACATACATACATCCATACATCCATGCATACATCCATTTATACATCCATACACTCATCCATACATGCTCCATACATCCATACATCCACAAATCCATCCATCCATGCACACATCCATCTATAAGTACAACCATACATACGTCCATACATACATCCATACATCCATCCACTCATACATCCATCCATTCATACATCCATACAGATATACATCCATACATCCGTACATCCACCAGTCCATACAAATATCCACCCATACATCCAACCATCCATACATTCATACATCCACACATCCATAAATCCATACTTCCGTACATCCGTCCATCCATACCTCAATCCATCCATACATACATACATCCACACAACCATTCATCCATACATCCATCCATCCATACATCCTTCTTTCCATACATCTATCCATCCATACATCCATCCATCCATGCATTCATACATCCACACATCCATAAATCCATCCATCCATACATCCATACATTCCATCCATACATCCATCCACCAATCCATTCATCCATACATACATACATACATACATCAATACATCCATACATCCATCCATACATTCATACACCCGTACATCCATAAATCCCTACATCCATACGTCCATACATCCATACATCCATACATCCATACATGCTTACATCCATACCCACATACATCCATACATCCATGCATAACCCCATACGCTCATCCATACATACACCCATAGACACATCCGTAAATGCATCCATACACACATCCATGCATGCATCCATCCAAACGTCCGTCCATACATTCATCCATACAAGCATCCATACATACATTCTTAAATCCATACGTCCATTCATAC
>NW_016908240.1:79400-112897 GCF_001483705.2 Eufriesea mexicana | reverse complement strand
CTTGACTCACGTTACGTTTGGTTATGTCACGTAATGTTAGGTTAGGTTAAGTTTGTTAGGGAAGCTCTGACTTTCGGCCTATGCACTGTTATTCGGTGGATATGTGTGATCTACTGCGGTCTACTACATTCTGCTTGGATATGGGGAGTCCAGCAGTGTTGATCTCGGCACGTATGTCTGAGGTATGTTGCGTTTGGTCATGTTTCGTCTGGTCATGTTAGGAGAGGGAAGCCTTGACTTCCGTTCTATACACAGCCATACGGTGGACTTCTGCACCTACTGTGCTCTAATATGCACTGCATGGCTTTGGGGGGTCAGCAACACTAGTCTCGGCGCCTCACGTTTTGTCAGGTTGCGATTGGCTATGTTACGTTTGGTTAGGTTAGCATAGGATAGCTTTCACTTTTGTGCTATACATTGCGTTCGGCGGATTTCCATGCCATGCGTTTATATTCTCGGCCCGTTATGTTGTGTATGCAAACATCGGCTACGTTACGTTAGTTTAGGTTGGGATCAGAAAGATGCGGCTTTCGCGGTATACACTGATATTCGGTGGATTCCTTCGCTCTACTGAGCTCTACTCTATTCTGCTTGGCCGTGAGGAGTCCATAAATAGGTGGTGGCACGATATGTTGAGCTGCGTATGTGTGTCTACGCAGCGATCCACAGATTATGAGCGTATAGCACAAAAGTCAAAGCTACCCTTACCGAACTTAACCGAACCTAAACTAGTCGCACGTATAGTAACACAACAAAACGTGCCGAGATCAATATTGCTGGCGTTCCCATGGCTGGGCATAGTATAGCAGAGAGCAGCACAGCGCAGATATACATCTAATTGCAGTGTATATCACGAAAGTCTAAGTTAGCCTGACCGAGATTGGCATAATCAAAATAAAGCAAACTGACGTGACTCAACATAACGTGCAGCGGCAACGCTTGCTGGACCCCACAGGCATGAGCAGAAAATATTAGAACACAGTAGGGCGCTGAAACCCGCGTGTAGGTATGGATAGCACAAATGTCCTAACTGACCTACCCTAACCTCCAAAACGTTACATAGCCGAACGTAGCATAGTCCAATCTAAGGAACCAAGACCACTATTGCTGACTTCCCATGAGACAAGCAGAAAATGCAGCGCTGGGCACAGATCCACCGCATTGCACTGAATAGCGCAAAAGCAGTAGGTATCCTAGCATAACCTGACCTAAGCTAACCAAACCGAACGTGGGATAACTAAACTTGATATGCCGCAACCACTACTCCTGGCCTCCCTAGAGCCAAGCAGAGAGCAGTACAGCACAGTAGATCACAGAAACCCGGGGACAAGCTGTGTAAGGCACAAAAGACAAAGTAGCCTATCCTAACCGGGCCGAACGTAACATATCCAAACGTAACCTAACTCAACCTAACATGACGGGATAGCTATTGCTGATCTCCACAGAGATAACGAGAGTGTACTAGAGCACAGTAGTTCGCAGAAGACCACCGAATCGCAGAGAATAGTACAAAGGTCGGATATATCCTAACATAACCTGTCCTAACCTAACCTAAGCTAAACAAACATAGCGTAACGCAGCTGAGTGTGCCGCGACCACTGCTGCGAGAATCCAGAGAGCCGAGCAGAGTGCAGTAGAGCACAGTAGATCACAGGAACCCGCCGGATAATATTGTACAGAACGAGATTAGAAGACATCCTGGCCAATCATAGTAAAGTATGCCATAACCAAACGTAGCATAACTCAACGTAACGTGCCGCGACTATTCGTGTCCTGCTCAGGGCCGAGCCGAGTATAGTAGGTCACAGTCAAGTGCACATTACTTCCGAATAGCTGTGTATAGCACGACAGTTGGAGCTACGATAACCGGACGTAGCCTAACCTAACCAAACCAATCGCATCGTAACTACACCTAACGTGTCGCGGCCACTATCGCTCGCACTTTCACGGTCGAGCAGAGAATAGTAAAGCAATGTATAACTCAGGAATCCACCAAATATTGTATAGCACAAAAGTCGAAAATATCCTAACCTAACTTGGCCAAACCTAACCTAAAAGAGCGTAGCATAGCTTAACAAAAGGAGCCGCGACCACTACTCCTTGTATCCTCAGGGCCAAGAATAATGTAGTAGAGCACAGAGGACCACAGGAATCAACCAGATAATTGTTAGTATCACGAAAGTCGATGATATCCAAACCAAACATAAACTAACGAACCCAAAGAAACGTATTCTAGCTTAGCCTAACGTGTCACGCCACCATTGCTCGCCACCCCACTGCCATGCACAGCATATTAGAGCTCACTAGAGCGCAGAAATCCACGGAATAGCAGTGCATAGCACAAAAGTCAAAACAGCCTATCCTAACCTGGACAAACGTAACATTTCCAAACGTAACATATCTCAACCAAGCGTAACGAAACCACTAGTGCAGGCCTCCACGCAGACAAGCAGAATGTACTAAAGCACGGTACAGCGCAGAAATCCTCCGCATTGCAGTGAATGGCACAAAAGCCGTATATATCATAACAGAACCTGCCCTAACCTAACCTAACCAAACATAGCATAACTCAACATAACGTGCAGCAACCACTGCTCCTGGCCTCCCCATAGAGAACCAGAATGCAGTAGAGGACATTAGATCACAGGAATCCACCCTGTCGCAGCGTAAAGCACGAAGTCAAAGAAGCATATCCTAACCCAGCCGAACGTAACATAACTAAACCTAACTTGCCGAGATCACTGTCGCTGGCATCCCCAGAGCCAACCAGTAAATATTGGAACACAACAGAGAGCAGAAGTCCGCGGATAGTAGTGTGCAGCACGCAAGTCAAAGCTATCCTGTCCTAACGTAACGAAACGTAACGTAACCAAGATTAGCCTAATTAAAAGTAACGTACCGCGACCACCATTGCTGGCCTCCCTATAGTCGAGAGGAGCATACTAGAGGAGAGTCGCCCTCAGAAATCCATAGAATCTCAGTGTGTGGCATAAGGGCCAAAGCTAGCCTGTCCTAACCTAACAAAACGTAACATAAACGAACGTAACCGAACTCAACCAAACGTGCCGAGGACATATTTGCTGGCCACCCCAGAGCCAAACTGAGCATATCAGAGCACAGTAGAGAGCAGAAGTCCACCGCATTGCGGTGTACAGCTCAAAAGTCGAAGACATCCTAACATAGCTTTGACCTAAAGTAAGAAACCAATCGTAACCTAACTTTGCCTAACGTGCCGGAACCGCTATTGCTGGCTTTCCCAGAGCAAAGCAGAAGACATTTGAGCATAGTAGAATCCAGAGATCCGCCGAACAACAGTATATAGCACAAAAGTGGACGCTACCCTGTCCAAGCATAAGCAATCGTTACAAGACCAAGCGTAACATAACGCTATCCAACTTGCCGGGACCGCTCTTGCTACCGTCCCCAGAGCCAAGCAGAATATATGAGAGGAGAGGAGAGCGCCAGAAGTCCATATATTCGAAGTGTACAGCGGAAATGTAAAAAATAACCTAACATAAGCCAAACAAACGTAACCTCACCAAACGCAGTCGATCTCAGCATATCGTGCCGCGATCACACTTGCTGGAATTCACAGGGCCAAGCAGAATATATAAAAGCACAGTACGACGCAGTAGTCCACCGAATAGTTGTGTAAAGCACAAAAGTGAAAGCAATCCTATCCTAACATATCCGATCGTCACAGAACCAAGCGTAACATATCTAAACCCAGCACGCAGAGACCACAGTTACTGGCCACCTCAGATTCAAGCAGAATATGCTAGTGCAACGTTGGGAGTAGAAATACACATACTAGCAGTGTATAGCACAAAAGTTTAAGGCATCCAATCTTAACCTATCCAAACGTAACACAGCCAAACGGAACATGACTCCACCTAATGTGAAAGTGCCGCTATTGCTGGCCTCTCCAGAGTCGAGCAGAACATGGCAGAGGCGACCAGAACTCAGAAATCCATAGTATCGCAGCGTATAGCAGAAGTCTAAAAGCTAACTGAACCTAACCTGAACCTGACCAACGTAACCTGACCAAACGAAGATTAACTCATAATAACGTGCCGCATCCATTATAGCTGTTCACCTTTGGGCCGTGCCGGATGTTGTAGAGCACAGTAGAGCGCAGAAATCTTACGAATTACAGTCTATGCCAAGAATGTCAAAGCTATCCAAAATTAACTCGGACGAACAAAACATAACCAAACGAAGCCCAACTCTAGCTAACGTGCCGATATCACTATTGCTGAATTTCGCAGAGCTTAGCTGAACATACCATAGCACAGCAGAGTGCAGAAACCAGCCGAATGACAGTGTATAGCACAAATGTCGATGGAATACTCTCCTAACCTAACCAATCGTAAGATACACAAACGTAACCTCACTCAACCGAAAGTGCAAAGACCACTACTGCTGGCCTCCCCAGATTCGAGAAGAGTATAGTATGGCAGAGTACGGTGCAGAAATCCACCGAATAACAGACTACGCCAAGAAAGTCAAAGCTATCCGAACATAATCCGGACGAGCATATCGTAACCAAACGGAACATAAATCCACCTATCGCGCAGCGACCACCATTGCCGGTCTCCACAGAGCCGAGCTTAAAATATTGTGTGAGAGAAGAGCACATGTATCCACATAAGCGCTGTGTACAGAAGAAAATCAGGGCTAACCATACCTAGCTCAAACTAACATAACCAAACCATATGAAGCATAGCTCAACATAACGGGCCGCGACCGCTATTGCTGGACTCGCCAGTGCAAAGCAGAATACACTGGAACGCGGTTGAGAGCAGAAATTCACCGATTAACCGTGTACAACACGAAAGTCCAAGCTGCCCTGACCAAACATAATCTAAACTAAGCTATCCAAACGTAACCTAACACAATCCAGCATGCCACGGCAACTATTGCCGGCCCCCGACAGCCTGGCAGAGTATAGTAGTGCAATGTAAAGCGCCGAAATCCACCGAATAGAAGTGTACAGCACTATTCTTGGTATCCCCAGACCAAGCAGAGCATATTAGAGCACAGTAGAGCGCAGAAACGCACCGGAAACCAGTGTAAAGAACGAAACTCGAAGCCTACCAGACCGAACTTATCACAACCTTTCCTGACCAAACATAACCATGCTCAACCTTACGTGCCGAGAACACTACTGATGGGCTCCCCAGATCCAAGCAAAAATGCTAGAGCACAGTATAGTGCAGAAATCCGCGGATACCCGTGTATACTATAAAGGAATAGAAAATCTCATCCGAACCTAGCCAAACGTAACACATCCAAACGTAGCCAAACTCATCCTAACATGACGATACCGCTATTGCTAGCCTACACGGAGGCAAGCAGAATGAAATAGAGCACAGTAGAGCTCAAAAATCATCCTCATTGCAGTGAATATCACAAAGGCCGTAGATATCCAGACATAACCTTTCCCAATCTAACACAACCGAGCGCAGCAGCAGCCAAAATGACGTGCCGCGACCACTGCTCATCGCCTCACCGAAGCAAAGCAGTATACATTATAGCACAGTGGATCGCAGAGGTACACCGAATAGCAGTATAAAGCACAAAAGTCTATTTAGTATATCCTAACCTAGCCAAGCATGACACATCCAAACGTAACATAACTGAACCTAGCTCGACGCGACCACCACTGCACGCCTTCGCAGAGACAAGAAGAATGTACCAGAGCACAGTACAGCTCAGGAATCGACCGCATTGCTGTGAATAGCATAAAAGCCGTAGATAACATAGTACAACCTGCCCTAACATAACCTAACCAAACGTAGCGTAACACAATATACCGGTCAGCGACCACTGCTCCTGGCCTCACCATAGTCAAGCGGAATGTAGTAGAGCGCAGGAGATCACAGAAATCCACCGAATGGCAGTTTAATGCACAAAAGTTAATGTAGCCCATCCTAACTTAGCCAAACGTAACAAAACCCAACGTAATCTATCTCAGGCTAACATGACGAGACAACTGTTGTTGACCTCCAGAGGGACAAGTAGAGAATCCTAGAGCACAGTAGTTCATATAAATCCTCCGCATTGCAGTGTAAAGCATAAAAGTCAAACACATCCTGACATAACATGACCTCACGCAACCTAACCTAAGCCAGCATAGCACACCAGGGCGTGCCGCGGCCACTGCTGCCGGACACTACAGAGCCAAGCAGAATACAGTATAGCACAGTAGATCGCATGAAACCACCGGATGATAGTATATAGCGCGAATGTCGATGCCACCATTGCCAAACATAACATAACATAACCTAATCAAACGTAGCATAACTCAACATAACGTGCCGCGAATATTGCTGCACTCCCCAGGGCTAAGCAGAATATAGTAGAGAATATTCGGGTGCAGAAATCCCCGAACAGCAGTCTACAGCAGGAAAGTCCAAGATAACCTTAGCGAGCTTGACATAACCTAACCTAACAGAACGTAACATAACTCGACCCAACGTGCCGAGTTCACTCTCGCTGTCCTCCACAGTGCCAAGCAGAATGTAATAGAGCACAGTAGATCACAGAAGACCGCCGAATAGCAGTGTAAAGCTCAGGAGTCTATGTAGCCCATCCTAACCTAGCCAAACGTGACACACCCAAACGTAACGTAGCGTAATCTAACTTGACGAGACCACAAATGCTCGCCTCCAGAAGATCAAGAAGGATGCTCCGAAGCAGGGTGTAGCGCAGAACTCCTCCGTATTGCGTTCAATAGCACAAAAACCTGACCTAACCTAAAATAACCAAACGTAGCATCACCCAACATAACGTGCAACGGCTACTGCTCGTGGCCTCCCCATAGCCAAGCAGAAATTGGTAGAACAAAGTAGATCACAGGGATTCAACGAAAAACAGACTAAAGCACGAAAGTCAATGCTATACTAACCAAATATATCCTGACCTAACCTAACCAAACGTAACCTAACGAAAACTAACGTGCCGCGAACGCTAATGCTCGCCTCCACAGAGTGGAGCAGAGTACAGTAGAGCAATGTAGAGCGCAAAAATCCACCGACTAGAAGTGTATGTTACAAAAGTCGAGGATACGCTGATATAACCAGGCCTAACCTAACCTAACGAAACGTAGAATAACTGAATATAACGTGACGCAACCTCTGCTGCAGGCATCACCAGGGCCAAGAAGAATACAGTAGAGCTCAGTAGATCACAGGCATCCACCGAATAACAGTGTATAGCACGAAAGGCTGGGCTATGCTAACCATACTTAGTACAACAATACCAACCCGAACATAGTTTAACTAAAAATAACCTGCCACAACCGCTGTTGCTGGCCTCTCGAGTGCTAAGCACATTACAGCGGAGCAATGTAGATCGCTGAAATCTTCCGAGCAGCGGTGTAAAGCGCAAAAGTCAAAGCCACCCTTACAAAACGTAACCAAGCCAAACATATCGCAACGGAGCATAGCCCTACCTAACGTGCCGAGAGCACTATTCCTGTCGTCCATAGATGCAAGCAGCGTGCAATAGCGCACCGAAGAGCGCAGAAACCCATAAAATAGCAGAGTGCAGAAAAAAGTCAAAGATACCCTAGCCTAACCCAACGTAACCTAATCTAACCAAACGCTGTGTAACCCAACCTAACCTGCAGCGACCACTACTGCTGTTCCCCGAGAGTCGAGCAGAGTGAAACAGAGCAATGTAGAGTGCAAGAATCCACCGTGTTGCCGTGTGTAGCACAAAAGTCAAAGCTATCCTCTCCTAACCTAACCAATCGTAACATAACCAATCGCAACGTAACTAAGACTATCTTGCAGAGACCAATACCGCTGCCATCGCCAGAGACAGGCAGAATAAGTTAGACCACTGAATAGCGCAGAAATCCAGCGAATATCGGTACATAGCTTGAAAGTCAAAGCTATCCTATCCTAAGAATAAAAAACGTAACATAGCCAAACGCTATTTATCTCAAGCTAACGTGGCGGGACCTCTGTTGCTGGACTCGCCAGAGCCAAGCAGATCATACTAGAGCACAGAAGAGTACAGAATTCCACCGACAATCTACTTATACGGCAATCGTCGAAGCTATCCGAACCCGCCCCAAACCAATATACCTTAGCCAAACGTAGCCTAAATCAACCTGACGCGCCGAGAAAGCTATTATTGGCTTCCACAGAGTCGAACGGAGTACCGCAGCGCATCCTAGGGCGTAGAAGCCCGCCGAAAAACAGTGTATAGCGTAAATGCAAAAGCTACCCTATCCTACCCAATCCAAACGTAGAATACCCAAACGCAACCACACTTAACATAACGTACCGAGACCACTGTCTCTTGAGTCCCCAGTACCATGCAGAATATAATAGGTGACAGCAGAGCGCGGAAAGCCACCAAATAGCGGTGTATAGCACAAAAGTCAAAGATATCCTAACCAAACCAGACATATCCTAACCTGACCAAACGTAAGATATCCGAACCTAGCGAGAGGAGACCGCCATTGTTGGCATCCCCAGAGCCAAGCAGCATATATTACAGGAAAGTGGCGCGCAGAAGGCAACAGAATGGCAGTGTATATTTGAATGGTCAAAGCTATCCAAACCTAACCCATGCTAACATAACATGAACAAACGCTACCTAATTCAGCCTATCGTGCCACGACCGCCATTGCTGGCCTCCCTAGAGTAGAGGAGAGAATAGTAGAGCAATGAAGTACGTAGGAATACACCGAATAGCAGTGTATAGCGCAAAAGTTGCGGCTATCCTGTCCTAACCTAACTAAACGTAGACTTACCGAATGCACCTTAACCCAAACTATCTTGACGAAACCACTATTGGTGAACTCGCCAGCGCCAAGGAGGACATACTAGAGCAGAATAGACCGCAGGAGTCCTCCGAGTAGCAGCGTATAGCACAAAAGTCAGTGCTGTCCTATCCAAACCTAACCAGACGCAACATAAGTGGACGTAACGTAACCGAACCTGACGTGCCACGATCGCTGTTGCTGGCCTCACGGAGATAACCAGATTATACCAGAGAAATATAGGACTCTGTAATTTTCCTAATAGCAATGTATGGCACAAGAGTCAAAGCCATCCTAATTAAACGTAACCAAACCTGACCTAGCCAAACGTACCATAACTAAACCTAACATGCCGAGAGCACTATTCCTGGCGTCCGCACAGACAAGCAGATTGCGATAGCGCAGAGATGAGAGCAGAAATCCATAGAATAGAAGTATGTAGCGCAAAAGCCACAACTATCCTAACCCAACTCAACGTAATCTAATGTATCCGAACGTAACCTGTCTCAACCTAACGTGTGGCGACCATTGCACCAGCCCCCCCGAGAGTCGAGCAGAGCAGGGTAGAGCAGTGTAGAGCTTTTCACACCAATGAGGCGGCCTACTGTGCTCTACTGTGCTCTAGTATATTCTGCTAGGCTCGGGATGCAAGGAATGGTGGCTTCCGCACGCAAGGTTGAGTAAAGTTACGCACGGCTTGGCTAGGTTCGGATACGTTTGGTTAGTATAACTTTGAACATTGTGCTGTACACTACTATTCGGTCGATACCTGCGCACAGCATTACTCTACTAGCATCTGCCTGTCTCTGGGAAGGGCAGCAATAGCGGTCGTGGCAGGTTTGGTTGAGAGTTATGTTACGCTTGGTTGTGTTACGTTTGGTCGAGTTTGGTCAGGGTGGCTTTGACTTTTGTGCCATAAACTGCTATTCTGTGGATTTATGCTCTCTGCTGTGCACTAGTGTATTCTGCTTGGCTATGGGGATGCCAGCAGTAGCAGTCTCGCTACGTTAGACTGATCCATGTTGCGTTTGCTTATGTTAAGTTTGGTTACGATAGGACATTGTAGCTGTGACTTTTTATGCTGTATACAGCATTTCGTATGACTTCTGCGCTCTACATTCCTTACTATAAACTGCTTGCCTCTCGGGAGGCCAGCAGTAGTTCTCGCCGCTTGTTAGGTTATGTTATACTATGTTCGGCCATGTTGTGTTAGGTCACGATAGTTCTGACTTTTGTGCCATACACTGCTATTCTATGGTCTTCTGCGCTCCTCTGTGCGCCAACACACTCTGCATGTCTATGCGGACGCCAGGAATGGAGCACGCTCCACGTTAGGTTGAGTTACGTTAAGTTTCGTTAGGTTAGGTTTGGTTAAGTTTGGTGAGGATTTCTTTCACTTTTTTGCTATACGCCGCGATTCGGTGGATTTCTGCGCTCTACTGTGCTCTCATGTGCTCCCATTGGCGCTGGCAAGACCAGCAAGAGCGGTCGTGGCGCGATAGGTTGTGTTATCTTACGTTTAGTTAGGTCGTGTTAGGTTAGGTTGTGTTGGGATCCGCACTGCCCATACGTTCGCGCCTTCGGTATGTGCGCCAGGGTGGTGGATTCGGCTGGCTGGGAGATGAGTCTCCAAGTAGCAGCCGGCCGTGCCCAGGAGACGATGGCGGAGGGGGTCCGCGTGCTGATGGCGGAGATCGCCGGTCTGCGGGAGATGGATGTCTCCCAGTAGGCGGTTATAGCCGACTTGCGGGAAAACGATGCCTCACAGCAGACGGTGATCGCCTCCTTGCGCGCGGAGCTGGCTCAGGAGCGGAGGCGGGCAATCGTCGGAGCAGCGGCACCGGCGCCCGAGTTCGGTATGGAGGCTACCCTCGCGGCACTCAGTATCTGAGTAGACGCAAAGATCGAGGAACTCGTGCGTACGCTCCCCGTAGCGGCCGGGCTGGATGCGCCGGCCTGAGCGCGCGGCCTGTACTGGCGACCTCGGCGGACGCTGTCGCGGGGGATTCCCGTGGCGGGCCCGCTGACTCCCCTGCGAAGACGCCGGTCGCAGGCCCGGTCGTAGCCGGGAAGGACGCAGAGGACAGCTGGTCTCTCATCATCGGTAGGCGCGAGAAGCGAGCGCTGCGGCAGGCGGCTGCTGCCCCGCAGATGCTCGCGATTGTGCCCACGAGTGCGCCGAAGGGAGCCGTCGGTAAGACGTGGCGCAGCTCCTGGGGGACGAGCTCCGCCCGCGCGCTTCCCACGGCCGCCGCGAAGGCCGGAAGGATGCACGGTCACAACAAGAAGAAGGGGGGCGATAAGCAGGGCCCCATTCTTAAGCGGCCACCGTCGCGGTTTGGTTACCCGAGTGGTCGAGCCTCTCTTGCGCGGTGGCCATCTCCGCTGCAAGAGGAAAGATAAATCCCGCCGACCACGGGATCGGGAACTTGCGCCCCCGTCGAGCCGCTTCCGGCGGTCTCCTGCTGGAGATCGGCGGACCCGAGGGCGCACAGCGAGCCGCCGCTCTCGCCGGGCGAATGAGCGAAGTCTTGGAGGGATACGGCGTGTGGGTTACGGTTCCCACCAAGAAAGCGGAGATGAGGGTGACAGGGCTCGGCGACTCTATCACACCCCGCGAGGCGGCCGTTGCCCTGTCCAGGGTCGGTGATTGCACCTAGGCGGAAATAAGAACCGGAGTGATCCGGTCTTCCGCTTCGGGGCTAGGCTCTGTATGGGCCCAGTGTCCCCTCACGGCAGCGAGAATGGCCAAAGATAGCGGGCGGATCCGCGTCGGCTGGACTTCGGCTCGTGCCGTACCCTTGGAGGCACGGCGCCTCCAGTGCTTCCGTTGCCTTGCGTTCGGTCACGCAAGGAACGGATGCTCTATAGCAGCGAACCGCAGTGACACCTGTTTCAGGTGTGGCGAGGCGGGCCACCGTGCCGGTGGGTGCAGTGCGCCTGAACCCAAGTGCCAGGTTTGCGCCGGGCTTGGCCGCCCCTCCAACCACCGGCTGGGAAGCAAGGCGTGCTGCCCGCCAAAGGCAAAATGCGCAGATCGCCAGGCGACTGCAGGCACCGCGTCCGCCTTGGCGGCCGCGAGCGCCAATTCAAAAGCTGCGTCCGCGAATTCCGTCATCGCTAGGGCACTACTGCGGACACCCGCACCAACGCTGCTTCACAGCAGTGAGAGATTCGTGGCAGTCTCCTGGAACGACGTAGTCGTGGTGAGGTGCTACGTCTCCCCCAACCGCGGCCTCTCGTCGTGCGAGATGCACCTAGACGAGCTCGGATGTTTCCTTAGTGGACACATGGCTCGTCCAGCTCTGGTCCTGGCGGACTTCAACGCCCACTCCGTGGCGTGGGGTTCACCGCAAGCAGACGCTCGGAGAGATTCCCTGCACGTTTGGGCCGAGGGGTTGGATTTCCGGTTGCTAAACCGGGGCACCGTAAGCACGTGCATCCTGTGGAACGGCACGACCATCGTAGAATCTTCGTTCGCTTCGCCGGCAGCTGTGCGCCGGGTCACCGTCTGGAGGGTGGCGGTGGATGTGGAAACGCTTAGCGACCACCTCCACATCATCATGATGCTTGCCGTCACTCCTCGCTCCGGTCTGCAATCACCCAACGGGATGCGCACCACCGCGCCGCGTTGGGCGCTCTGGCGCCTCGACAGCCACCTTTTTGCCGCGGTTGTCCAGGTCGTCGCCTGGGCGGATGGGGCCGTCGCGCGCGAAAACGACGTAGCGTGGTTTGGCGCGTAGCGGCTATTGGCGGCGATGACGCGCGCGAGCGACGGCGCCATGCCGCGGGTGAGGGAGCCACCTACGCGGGGTGCAGTGCACTGCTGGTAGGCCGCAGTCGCGCCGCTCCGGGCGCTCTGCGCGCTCGCCCGGCGCCAGTACTCCTGGGCGCGGCGTCGATTATTCGCGGCGTCCGCCGCGGAAAAAAGTGCGCCTCTATCGCGAGTATCTGTCCGCGGTGGGCGGTCTCCGGATGGAGATTCGCAGAGCCAAATCTTGGCAATGGGACGAGCTCATTGCGACGCTCGAAAACGATCCGTGGGGCGCCCCTATAAATTAGTAATGGGGAAGTTAAGGGCATGGGCGCCCCCCGAGACCGAGCTTATGGACACCGAGCACCTGCGACGGGCGATAGGCACCCACTTTCCTGTGGGGGCAGTGGAGTGGGTGCAGCTCGGATGGTCCTACGAGCTGGGGTTCTCGCGCGAGGTGGTGGGCCGTGCGGTCGTTAGGGTAAGGGCGAGGAGCTCCGTCCCCGAACCGGACGGCATTCCAGGCCGAGCATTTGCACTGGCTATGGAAGCGTGCTGTGACACTGTGCGACGGCTGCTCGACAGATGCCTCAGGACCGGTCGCTTCCCGGCTTGTTAGAAGATAGCAAGGATCGTGTTGATACCGAAACCAGGGAAGCCGCCGAACTCTTCGATGGCGTACCGGCCGATTTGCCTGCTCGACGAGGCGGGCAAACTTTTCGAGCGAGTTCTAGCTGCCCGCCTCCGTGAGCATTTGACGGACGTGGGTCCCGATCTCAGCGTCAGCCAGTTCGGATCCCGGCATGGTCGGTCGACGATCGACTCGATCGAGCGCGTTCGTAACCTGTCGGATGCTGCCGAGGACCGAGGCGGGGTGGTGCTGGTGGTTGGTGTGGATATCGCCAACGCCATCGACACCATGCCTTGGGCCGCCATCCGGTGTGGCCTGTTGCACCACAGGGCTCCCCAATACATGATGGCCGTAATCGGCGGCTATTTGGCGGAGCACTCGATCGATTATCCCAGACGATACACGGCCGTCGTGCGGGCGACGAACTGCGTGGTTCCAGAGGGATCCGTACTCGGGCCGATCCTCCGGGACCTCGCGCACGACGTCGTGTTGCGCACTCCCCTTCCCCGCGGCCTGAACCTCTCGTGTTACGCGGACGACACGCTGTTGATAACCGACGGGTCGAGTTTGGTGGAGGCCACGCTGCGCGCCGAAAGCTGTGTGGCCCTCGTCGCGAATACCATCCAGCGGCTGGGGCTGTGTATCTGCCCCGAGAGGACCGAGGCAATGTGGTTTTGCCATCGGCACCACGGGAAGCCGCCCAAGTCCCTGATGCGCGTGGTGAACGTCGTGGTCGAGGTGCGGGACCGGATGAAATACCTCGGTCTCGTCCTCGATAGCCACTGGAAGTTCGACGAACATTTCCTCGCGCTGGAACCGCGCCTGGAAGGTATGGCGGGGGCGCTGTGTCCCCTGCTACCCAACATAGGAGGGCCAGACGGGTGGGTCCGCCGCCTTTACACGGGAGTCGTTCGCTCGGTGTCCATTTAGGAGGCTCCGATCAGGGCGAACGACCTCGTCGCCAGCCCGCGCAGTCTGGCGATTCTCCGGCGAGTCGGTCGCAGGATTTCGATCAGGGTCGTGCGCGGATACCGCACGATATCCCTCGAGGCGGCGATGGTCCTGGCGGGTGTCCTGCCGTTCGAACTGCAAGCGGTGGGGGAGGCGCGTATCTACATTCTCCTACACACCGGCGGCGGTACTCCTGAAGAAGGGGTCGTTCCGTTGAGGGGAAGTGTTTGACAGTCCTTGATGACCGCCAGCAATGCGGTCGATTTCTGCACTCTACTGTTCTCTAGTATATTCTGCTTGGCTATGAGGAGGCCAGCAGTATTGGCCTCGGCACACTAGTCTGGGTTATGTTGCGTTTGGCTATGTTACGATTTGATAGGTTAGTATAGCATACCTTACACTTTTGCCCTATATACTGCTATTCGATCTATTCCTGCGCTTTAATCTGCTCTTTCACAATCTGCTATACTCTGTCCTGGTTAGCAATAGTGGTTGTGGCGCGATATGTGGAGTTATGTTACGTGCGTCTATCTTACGTTCGGATATGTCTGGATAGGACGGTATAGACCTTTGTGCTATAAACTGCTGTCTGCAGGATTTCTGCGATGTACTGTGCTCTAGTATCCTCTGCTTGGGCTCAGAGAGGCCAGCAATAGCGGCCTCGGCAAGATAGCTTGAGTTAGGCTACGTTAGATTGTGTCATGTTAGCTTGGGTTAGGCTTCGGCAGCTTTGGCTTTCGTGTTACACACTGCTGTTGGGTGGATTTCAGGGCTCTACTGTGTTCTAGTATTATCTGCTCTACTCTGGCGCGGTCAGCGATAGCATTTTTTGAGCGATATGTAGAGTCATGTTATGTTTCGCTGCTTTAGGTTTGTATAGGTTAGGAGAGCATAGCATTGAATTTTGCGCTACGCACTATTATCCAGCGGAATTCGACGCTCCACATTGCTCTACTATACTCTGTTCGACTCCCGGGAGGCCAGCAATAGTGGTCTATTCCCGTTTCGTTGATTCGGCTGCGCTTGGCTACGCTTCGTTAGATTGCGTTAGTGTCGGATAGATTGAACTTTCCTGGTATATACTGAGATTCGGTGGATTTCTACGCTCTACTGTGCCTCTGCATATTCTAGCTGGCCGTGGGGGGCCCAGTAGTAGTGGTCTCGACACGTTGGGTTGAGCTGGATTGCGTTTGGCTTTGTTACGTTTGGTTAAGCTAGGATAGGGTAGCATTGACTCTTACGCAATACACTCCTGTTTGGTGGCTTTCTGCGCTCTGCGTTGCTCCAGTAAACTCTGCTCGACACCCGGGACATCAGCAACGGTGGTCGTGCACGTTACGATGGGTCAGGTTACGTTTGGTTAGGCTAACTTGGGCTAAGTTTGGTTAGGATCGCATAAACCTTCGTGCTATACACGGCTATTCGGTTGATTCCTGTCCTCTACTGCGCTTTACTCTATTCTGCTTGGTACTGTGGAGGCCAGCAATGGTTTTCGAGACACGTAACATTGAGCTTGCTATGTCAGGTTAGGATATGTTAGTTCAGAATCGGTTTGAGTATCTGACTTTTCTGCTCTACACTGCGATTCTATGGATTACTGCGCTCTACTCTCCAGTAATATGCTCTGCTTGTCTCTGGGTAGCCCAGCAGTAGTGGTGGCGGCATGTTAGGTAGAGATCGGTTGCGTTTGGCAATGTTACGTTTGGTTAGGTTAGGACAGCGTAGCTATGACTTTTGACCTATGCACTGCAGTTATGTGGAATTCTCCGCTCTACCGCGTTCTACTGTGCCCTGCTTTGCTCTGTTAATTCCAGAAATATTGTCCGCGGCGCGCTAGGTTGCGTTAGGTTACGTTTGGTTACGTTAGGTTTGTTTGCTTGCAGACGAGGAGGCTAACAATAGTGGGCTAGGCACGTCAGGTTGATACTGGTTTCGTTTGGTTAGGTCGACTTTTTGCTATACACTGCTATACGTTGAATATCTACGCTCTTCAGTGCTCTAATATACACCGCTGGGCTCTGGGGAGGCCAGAAATGGTGGCTTCGGCACGCAAGTTTGAGTTATGTTACGCATGGCTTGGCCAGGTTCGGCTATGTTTGTTAGTACAGCTTTGAATTTTGTGCTGTACGCTGCTATTCACTAGATACCCGTGCAGTGCATTGCTCTACTAGCGTCTGCTCTTCTCTGGGGAGTCCAGCAGCAGCGGTCGCCGCTTGTTAGGTTGAGTTAAATTATGTTTGGCTAGGTTGCGTTAGGCTAGGGTAGATTTGACTTCTGTGCTACACACTGCTATTCAATGGCCTTCTGCGCCCTTCTGTGTGCCAACGCAAATTGCTTGTCTATGTGGGCGCCAGGAATAGTGATCGCGGCACATTAGGTTGCGTTATGTTAAGTTTCGTTTGGTTAGACAAGGTTAGATTTGGTTACGATAGCTTTGTCTCTTGTGCTACACACTGCTATTCGGTGGATATCTGGGCTCTATTGTACACTAAGATGCTCCGATTGGCGCTGAGGAGACCAGCAATAGCGGTCGTGGCTCGATAGGCTTGCCGCTGGGGAGGCCAGCAACGGCGGTAGTCTCACGGTTGGTTGGGTCAGGTTACATCTGTATAGCTTAGGTTAGGTTAAGCTTGGCCAGGATGGCTTTGACGTTTGTGCTATACACCGCTATTCGGTAGATATCTGCAATATACAGAGTTCTAGTATATTCTGCTTGGCTATGTGGAGGACAGCAGTATTGTTCTCGGCACACTAGGCTGGTTTATGTTGTGTTCGTTTATGTTACGATTGGCTAGGTAAGGATAGAATAACTTAGACTTTTGTGCTACATAAAGCAATTCTACGGACTTCTGCGCTCTTCAGTGCGCTATCACACACAGCTCGTCTATGTGGACGTGAGGAATAATGCTCTCAGCACGTGAGGTTTAGTTATGTCACGTTTGGCTATGTTATGTTTGGCTACGTTGGATTGATACAGCTCTGACTTTTGTGCTGTACATTGCAATTCAGACGATTTCTGCGTTCTAGATTGCTTTGCTATAATCTGCTTATCTCTCGTGACACCAGCAGTAGCGGTCGCTAGACGTCAGGTTTTGTCATGTTACGTCTGCTTATGTTACGTTTGGATATGTTAGGATAGGGCAGTATTGACTTTTATGCTATACACTGCTATCTGGAGGATTTCTGCGAAGTAGTGTGCTCTAATATCCTCTACTTGGGCCTAGGGAGGCCAGCAACAGCTGTCTCGGCAAGTTAGGTTGAGTTAGGCTACTTTTGGTTGTGTTATGTTACCATGTGTTAGGCTTCCACAGCGTCGGCTTTCGTGGTATACCCTGCTATTGGGTGGATACCTGCGCTCTATATTACTCTACTATACCCTGCTATACTCTCGGGATGCCAGAAATAGTGGTTGTGGCAGGATAGGTTCAGTTAGGTAACGTTTGGTTAAGATAGGATAGGTTAGGTTTGGTTAGGGTACCTTCGACTTCTGTGCTGTCCACTGCTATCCGGTGAATTTCTGCGCTCTATGTTGCTCTAGTGTGCTCTCCTTGCCTCTGGGCTGGTAAGCAACGTTATTCTCTGCACGTCATATTCAGCTAGGCTACGTTCTGTTAGATTAGGTTTGCTTATCTCTAACTTTTGTGCTGTACACTGCTATACGTTGGATTTCTGCGATCTGATGCGCTCTATTATGTTCTGCTTGGCTCTGGCGTGGCCAGCAATATTAGTCTCGGCAAGTTGGGATGAGTTATGTTATGCTTTGATTGGCTAGGTTAGGTTAGGTTTGGTCAAGGTAGCTTTGACTTTTATGCTATACACCGCTATTCGGCTTATTCCTAATATCTGTTTCGATCTAATGTTCCCTGCTTTAATCCGGGAATGATCGAAATTGTGACCGCTGAGAGTTAGGTTGTGTTAAATAACGTTTGCCGGGGTTAGGTTGTGATGTCGTCGACTTTCGTGCTATACACTGACATTCTATGGACCTCTGCGCCCTACTCCCCTCTAATATGCCCTGCTTGGCGATGGGAAGTCAGCGATAGTGATGTAGGCTCGTTAGGTTGTGTTAGGTAACGTTTTGTTATGCTACGTTTGGTTATGTTAACATAGGTTAACATCAACTTTTGTGCTATACACTGCCATTCGCAAAATATCTGCGCTCTCCGTTGCTCTACTATGCTCTGCTTGACCCCGGCGAGACCAGCAATAGCGGTCACTGCGCGATAGGTTAAGTTATGTTGCGTTTGACTAGCTTATCTTAGGCTACGCTTGGTCAGGACGGCTTTGACTTTTGCGTTATACACTGCTACTCGGATGATGTCTACGCTCTATGTTACTCTACTATACTCCGCTCGACTCTGGGGACGCCAGAAATAGTGGTCGTGGCACGTTAGGTTGAGTTATGCTACGGTTGGTTAGGTTGAGTTAGGACAAGTTTGGTGCGGATAGCTTTGGCTTTAGCGCTATTCACGGTTATTTGGAGGATTTCTGCCCACTACTGTGCTCTACTCTAACCTGCGAGGTCCTGTGGGGGCCAGCAAAGGTGGTCGCGGAACGTTATGTTGAGCTTTGCTGCGTTATGCAATGTTAGGCTATTTCGGGTTAGGTTTGGATGTCTTTGACTTTTCTACTGTACCCGGCGATTTCTCAGACTTTTGCGCATTAATCTCTTATAATATTTTCTGCTTTGCTCTGGGGAGGCCAGCATTTGTGGCGGCGGCACGTTCGGAATATTTATGTTACGCTTGTGAGTGTTACGTTTGGTGAGGTTAGGAGAGAATGGCTACGACTATCGTGCTACACACTGCTTTTCGGTGCATTTCTCCACTCTACGGCGCTGTAATATGCTCTGCTTTTCCCTGGGCAGGCCAGAGATAGTGATCGCGGCATGTTATGTTGAGTCTGTCTATGCCAGGTCTGGTTATGATACCGTGGGTTAGGTTGGGATATATTTGACCTAGTGCTATACACTGCAATGCGGCCTATTACTGCGCCCTGCCTTCTCTAGTATATTCTGCTTGGATCAGTAGTGGCTAGGGATAGTGCTCTCTGCACGATAGGTACAGCTATGCTACTTTCGGTTATGTTACGTTTGGTTGTGTTAGGATATGGTAGCTTCGACTACTGTGCTACGCACTGCGATCTTATGGATTTCTGGGCCCAACTCTCCTCTAATATGATCTGCTTGGCTCTGCGGTGGGCAGCAATGGTGGCCTCGACACGTCAGGATGAGTTATGCTTCGTTTGGTTAGGTTACGTTTGGCCGGGTTAGGAAAGCATTGCTCCGACATTTATGCTATACACTACTATTCGGTGGATTTCTGCGCTCTGCATTGATATAATGCTCTCTGCTTGGCTATGGGGAGGACAGCAATGTTAGTCCCGGCAAGTTATTTTGAGTTAGGATACATTAGGTTATGTTACGTTTGGTTAGGTTAGGATAGGAAAGTCTTGACTTTTGTTCCACATACAGCTATTCGGTGGATTTCTGCCATCCAATGTGCTCTACTACACTCTGCTCGTCTATGGGGAGGACAGAAATAGTGGTCTCAGCAGGTTAGATTGAGTTAGGCTACGTTTGGTTAGGTAACGTTAGCCTGGGTTGGGTTTGGATTGCTTTGACTTTTCTGCTTTACATAGCCATTCTATGGACTTCTGCGCTCTACGCTTCTGTGATATTCTCTGTTTGCCGATGGGGATGACAACAAAGGTGGGCTCGGCTCGTTAAGTCTAGTTAGTCCACGTTCGGTTATGTTAGGATTCGTCAGGTTATGTTAGGATATCCATGCCTTTTGTGCCATAGAGTGCTTTCCGGTGGCTCTCTGCGCCCTACGATGCGCTGATATATTCTGCTTGTCCGTGGGGTGGCCTGCAATAATGTTCTCTGCTCATAACGTTGATTTGCGCTACGTTTGATTGGGTCAGGTAAGGAGGGGTTGGGTTAGGGTACCTGACACTTATGCGCTGTACAATGCAGTGCGGCGGATTACGGCGCTCTACTGTTCTCTATTATATTCCGCTTGCCTCTGAGGAGGCCAGCAATTGCGGCCTCGGCTCGTTAGATTAAGTTAGGTTGCGTTTGATTATGACAGGATGGGATTGCTTCGACCTTTATGCATTACACTGCCATTCGGTGGATTTGTGCTCCATACGTTGCAATAGTATGCTCTGCTCGCCTCTGGGGTTCCAGCAAGGGTTGTCTCGGCATGTTATTTTGAGTTTGGCTAAGTTCATTTATGTTTTGAGAGGGAAGCTTAGATTTTCGTGCTATACCCAGCTGTTCGTTAGTTTCTGCTCTCTACTGTGCTCTAATATTCTCCGCTTTGTTCTGGGGTGAGTGCAGTAGTGGTCCCGGTACGCTAGTTTGTGCTATGCTACGCTTGGTTTCGTTACGTCAGCTTGGGTTAGGTTAGGATAGCTTTGACTTTCGTGGTATGCACTGCTATCCGGTAGATTTCTGTGCTCTACTGCGCTCTACTTTAATCTGCTTACATCCGGGGAGGCCAGCAATGGAGTTTGTGGCGCGATATGTTGATTTATGTTACGTTTGGTTATGTTACGTTTGGATACGTTAGGATTGGATATCATAGACTTTTGTCCTATGCACCTTCATCCGGAGTATCTCTGCGCTCTACATTGCACTATAATGCACTGCTCGTCTATGGGCAGCCAGCAATAACGGTGTCGGCAGGACAGATTGAATTAGGATACGTTCAGTTAGGTTTTGTAATTCTGGGTTTGGTCCGTAAAGCCCTGAGTAACGTGATATACACTGTATTTGGGTGGATCTCTGCACTCTATTGTGTGCTGGTATGTCCAGCTTGGTTGCGGGGAGACCAGCAAAGCGGTCTCGTCACGTTAGGTTGGGATAGGTTACGTACGGCTATGTTACGTTTGACTAGGTTTGGATAGGAAAGCTTTGTCTCTTATGCCACACACCGCCACTCGGTGGATTTCTGCCATCTACTTTCTCTAACGTGGTCTGCTTGGCTCTGGGGAGGTCAGCAAAATCAGTCTCGGCGCATTATGTTCCGTTAGGCTACGTTCGGTTAGGTTAGGTTAGGTCACGTTGTGTTAGGATATCTCCCTCGTTTGTGCTGCACACTGCAATGCGGTTGATTGCTGCGCTCCGGGGCTGCTAGCAATAGTGGTCTCGGCGTGTGAGGTTGGGCCATGCTACGTTCGGTTGTGTTACGTAAGGCTATGTTATGACAGGGTAACTTCGAATATTACGTTATACACTGCTATTCTGGTGATTTATGCGCTATGCATGGGTCTACTATACCCTGGCCGACTCTCTTGAGGCCAGCAACAGCTGTCTTGGCACGTCAGGTTGCGTTTCGTTACGTCCGCTTATGTTGCGTTTTGTTAGATTAGCATAGGATAACTTTGACTTTTGCGCTACGCATTGCTCTTTGGTGGCTTTCTGCTACCTACCAAGCTCTACTATTCACTGCTCGACTCTGGGGAGCACAGCAAAGTGGTCGCGCAGCGACTGGTTGTGCTATTCTACGCTTGGTTGTGAAGCGACTGCTTAGGTTAGGATAGGAGAGCTTTGACTTCTATGCTATGCTCAGATATTCGGAGGATTTCTACGATCTACATTGTTCTACTGTACACTGCTCGTCTCTCGGGAGGCCAGCAGAAGTGGTCGCCGCACGTTAGGTTTAGTTAGGTTACGCGTGGCCATGTTATGCTACGTTGTGTTAGGTTAGGGTTCCTCTGACTTTTGTGCTATGCTCTGCTATTCTATGGCCTTCAGCGCTCCACTGTGCGCCGATACACTCTGCCAGTCTATGTGGACGCCAGGAATAGTGCTCGCGTCGCATTAGTTTGGGTATGTTAGGTTTCGTTAGGTTCGTGTTCTTCTAATTTGGTCAGATCAGCTTCGACTTTTGTGCTATACAATGTTATTCGTTGGATTTCTGCGCTCTAATGGGCTCTAATATGCTTCGATTGGCGCCGTGTAGGCCAGCAATAGTGGTCTCTGCACGTTAGGTTGAGTTATGCGGCGTCAGGTTGGGTTACGTTTGGTTAAGTTAGGACAGGATATCTTTGATTCTTGTGCTACACGCTGCAATGCGGCGGATTACAGCACATCACTGTGCGCTAGTATATCCTGCTTGGCTTTGCGGAAGCCAGCAATAGTGGTCTGTGCACAATAGATTGAGTTAAGATACGCTTGGCTTGGCTATGCTTGGTTATGTTTGGTTAAGGTAGTTTTGACTTTTGCGCTGTACACAGCTGTTTGGTCGATATCTGCGCTGTACATTGCTCTACCACGCTCTGGTCGTCTCACGCGACGCCAGGAACAGCGGTCGTGGCACGTTAGTTTTATTTGTCTTACGTTTGATTAGGATAGGTTAGGTTATGTTTGTTCAGGATAGCCAGAACTTTTGTGCTATTCACCGTCATATGGTGGATACCGTTTCCCTACTGTGCTCTAGTCTAATTTGCTTGGTCCTGTGGAGGCCAGCAATATTGGTCCAGGCACGTTATGTTGCGTCTGCCTGTGCCAGGTCAGGTTCTGGCAGCTTGTGTTAGGTTGGGACAACTTTGATCTAGTACTATACAATGCGATGCGGTCTATTTCTCCGCCCTACTTTTTCTGGTATAATCTGCTTGGATGAGGGGGGGGGGGCAGAAATAGTGGTCTCGGCACGATTGTTAGAGCTATGATTCGTTCGGATATGTTACTTTCGGTTATTCTAGGATGGGTTATCTCCGACTGCTGTGCCACGCACATCGATTTCAAGTACTTCTGCGCTCTACTCTCTTCTAATGTGCTCTGCTTGGCTCTGTGGAGGCCCGCTGTAGTGGTCTCAGCATGGCAGGATGGGTTATGTTACGTTTGCTTAGGTCACGTTTGGTCAGGTTAGGATAGGATAGCTTTCTCGTTTATGCTATAGACTGCTATACGGGAGGTTTCTGCGCTCTACTGTGCTCTAATATGTTCCTGTCGGCTCCGGGGAGGCCAGCAGTAGTGGTCTCGTAACGTTAGGTTCACATAGCTTATGCTTGGTTAGGTTATGTTCGCGTGGGTTAGGTTAGGATATCTTTGACCTTACCGCATACACTGCCATCATTTTGACCTCTGCGTTCCACTCTTCTCTAATATGATCTGCTTGGCTCCGGAGAGGCCAGCAATAGAGGCCTCGTCTCGCTATGTTTTGTCTTTCTACGTTTGGTCAGGTTAGGCTATGTCTGGTTTTTCCAGAGAAGCTATGACTTTCGCGCTATAAACTGGTATTTGGTGTATATCTGCGCACCATTGTGCTCTAATATTTCCTGCTTCTCCCTGGGGGCCAGCAGTTGTGTTTGTGGCACTCTAATTTGGGTTACGTAACGCTTGGTTATATTAGGTATGTTTCAGTTTGGTTAGGATTGCTATGAGTTCTGTGCTATAAACTGCTATTCGGTGGCTCGCTGCGTTCTACAGAGCTCAAGTATATTCTTCTTGACTATGGAGAGGCCAGATGTAGTGGTCTTGGCACGTCAGACTGAGTAGGGTTGCATACGGCTATGCTACGTTCGGTTATGTTAAGAGGTTATATCTGTGACTTTTGTGCTCTACGCTGCTGTTCGGAGGATTTCTGCGTTTTACATTGCTCTGCTACAATCTGCGCGACTCTCGGCACGACAGCAATAGTGGTCGTGTTTCGTTAGGATGAGTTAGGTTACGGTTGGTCAGGCTTGCCTTTGTTAGGTTTGGTTAGGACGGCTTTTACTTTCCTGGTATTCAAATATATGCGGTGGAATAATGCCCTCTACTGTTCTCTACTCTAACCTGCTAGTCCCTGGGGAGTCCAGAAATGGTCCTCGCGCCACGTTACTTTGTGTTTGGCTACGTTTGGTTGTGATATGCATGTCCGTGTTAGGTTTGGATATCTTTGACTTTTCTGCTGTGCACTGCGATTCTATGTATTCCGGCGCTCTACACCCCCTAGTATGTTCTGCTTGGGTCTGGGGAAGCCAGCACTAGTGCTGGCGGCACGTTAGGTTGAGTCTGTTTACTGCGCTCTAATATGCTCTGCTTTGCCCTGGGGGAGGCCAAAAATGGTGGCCGCTGCATGTTATCCAGAGCTAGGTTATGTTCGGTTATGTAACGATTGGTTAGGCTAGGAAAGGATAGCTTTAACTTTTGCCCTATGCATTGCGACCCTGTGGATTTCTGCGCTCTACTCTCCACTATGTTGTGCTTTGCTCTGAGGAGGGCAGAAGTAGTGGTCTCCGCACGTTGGAATGAGTTGTGTTACGTTCGGTTAAGTTACGTTAGTTTAGGTTAGGATAGGATAGCTTTTACTTCCGTGCTGTGCACCGCTCTACTATGGATTTCTGCCTCCTATTGTGCTCTAGTATACTTTGCTTGGCTCTGGGGAGGGCAGCAATAGTTGTCTCGACACGTAAGGACGTGTTAACTTACGTTTGGTCACGTACGTTTGGTCAGGATACGATATGGTAGCTTTGACTTTTGCACTGTGCACTGCTATTCGGTGTGTTTCTGCGATCTACTCTGCTCTAATATGCTCCGCCTGACTCTGGGGATGCTAGCAATCGTGGTCGCGTAGCGTTAGGTTGTGGTCGGTTACGTTTGGTTATTATACGATAGGCTACCTTTGGAGGTGATAGCGTCGACTCTTGAGCTATACGCTGCTATTCGGTGAGATCCGGCGAACTACAGCGCTCTTGTATGCTCAGCTTGGCGCTGGAAATGCCAGACACAGAGGTCTCTGCACGCTATGTTAAGTTAGGTTACGTTCGGTTATGTTAGGTTAGCGTAGGTTAGGTTAGAAGAGGTATCACTTTTGTGCTGTGCACTGCAATCGTGTAGTTTTCTGCGCTCCACTGTGCTCCCGCATGTTATGCTTGTTTCTAGGGAGGGCAGAAATAATGGTCTAAACACGTTATGTTGAATTATGATACGTTTGGTTATGTCACGTTTGGTTAGTTTAGGAGAGGTTAGCTTTCATTTTTGCGCTATATACTGCTGCTCGTTTGATTTGAGCTCTCTATATTGCTCTAATATGCTCTGCTTTGCTCTGGGGATGCCAGAAACGGCAGTCTCGTCAGGTTATGCTGAGTTAGGCTTCGTTCTGTTATGTTACGTTTGGTTGGGTTAGGATTGGAAAGTTTCGACTTTTGCTCCGCACACTGCTATTCGGTGGATGTTTGCGCTCCACGTTGCTCTAATACGCCCTGCATGCCTCTGGGAGGCCAGAAATATTATTCTCGGCAGGTTATGATTAGTTAGGTTACGCTGGTCTTGGCTGGGTTAGGACTGGTTAAGAGAGGATATCTGTGAATTTTGTGCAACAAACTGCAATGCGGTGGACTACTGCGCCCTACTGTGTTTTAATACACTCCGCTTGTCTCAGGGCAGGCCAGTAGCAGTGGTCGCGGGACGTTGCGTTGAGCTATGCTACGTATTGCATGGTTAGATTAAGACAAGTTAGGTCAGGCTATCTACGGCTTTTGTGCTATACACC
The DNA here is from genome assembly GCF_001483705.2 of Eufriesea mexicana. Classification (NCBI taxonomy): domain Eukaryota; kingdom Metazoa; phylum Arthropoda; class Insecta; order Hymenoptera; family Apidae; genus Eufriesea; species Eufriesea mexicana. Next base: position 87,296 of record NW_016908240.1, on the reverse strand, counting down.
GCAATGCGGCCTATTTCTGCGGTCTACTGTGCTCTAGTACATTCTGCTTGCCTCTGTGGGGAACAGCAATAGTGATCTCGTCATATCAGTTTGAGTTATTTTACGTTTCGTTGTATTAGGTTTGGTTAAGCTCGGTCAGGTTAATTTAGACTTTCGTGCTATTCACTGCTATTCGGAATATTTCTGCGCTGTACTGAACTCTACTATATTATGCTCAGCTCTGGGTATGTCACCAATAGTGGTCTCGGCACGTTACGTTGAGGTTGGCTGCGTTTGGTTGTATTACGTTGGCTTGGGATAGGTCTGGACGGGTATGGCTTATGTGCCATGCAATGCGAGCATGTGGATTTCTGCGCTTCGCTGTCCTCTAGTAAACACAGCTCGACTCTAGGGTGGCCAGCAATAGTGCTCGGGGTACGTTAGTTTGAGCTATGTTGCGTTCGGTTTTGTTAAGGTTGGACATGTTAAGATAGGATAGATTTAACTTTTGTGCTACGCACTGCTATTCGGTGGACTTCCGCTATCTAGTGTGCTCTAGTATGTTCTGCTTGACTCCGTGGTGACCAGCAATAGTGGTCTCGGCATGTAAGGTTGAGTTAATTTTCGTTCGGAAAGGTTTGGTTTGGCTAATCTCGGTAAGTTTATGACTGACTTTCGTGCTGTACACTGCTGTTCGGAGGATTTGCACACTCGACTGTGCTCTACTGTATTCTGGTTGGCCCTGTGGAGGACAGCAATGGTTGCGGCAAGTTATGTTGACTTAGGCAACCTTTGATACGGCTATGCTGTGTTATGTTTGGATGTATTGTCTTCGACTTGTGTGATGACCACTGATATTCGGTCTATTACTGCGATATAATGTGCGCTGATATGCTCTGCTTTGCTCTGTGGAGGCCATAAATATCGGTCTCATCACGCCTTGCTCAGTTTCACTCCGCTTGTGTAGGTTAGGTAAGGCCAGTTTATGTCAGGGTATGTCAGACCCTCGTGCTATACACAGCAATGCGATGGATTTCTGCGCTCTACTGTGCTCTAGTATATTCAGCTTGGACGTGGGGAGAAAGGAAATAGTGTTCGCGGCACGATAGCTTGAATTATGTTACGTTTGGTTTTGTTAAGTTTGGTGAGGTTAGGTTAGAATATCTTCAACCTTTGCGCTGTTCACTGCAATGCGGTTGGCTTCTGTGCACTACTGCGCTCCAGTACATCCTGCTTGTCTTTGTGGAGGCCAGCAATGATGGTCTCGACATGTTAGGTTGATTTGTGTTACGTTTGGTTATGCTGCGTTAGGCAAAGTTAGGAAAGGATACTTTGACTTTTGTGCTATGCACTGCTATTCTGTGGATATCTGCGCCCTAGTGTGCTCTAATATGCTCTGCTTAGCACTGGGGTGGCCAGTAACAATGGTCTCGGCACGTCAGTTTGAGTTAGTTTCCGTTTCGTTAGGATAGGCTAGGATGGTTATGTGAAGATGCATACAGCCTGTGTGCTCATCACTGCAATGCGGTGGGTTTCTGCGCACTACTGTGCTCTAGTATATTCCGCCTGTCTCCGGGGTGGCCAGCAATATTGTCCACGGCATGTTAGAATGAGATCTGTAACGTTTGTCTATGGTACGGTTGGTCAGGTTAGGATACGGTAGCATTGACTTTTGTGCTATAAACGGTTATTCGGTGGATTTCTGCGCTCCGCATTTCTCTAATACGTTCTGCTGGGCGCAGGGGACACCAGCAGTATTGGCCTTGGCACGATAGGTTGTGCCATGTTGCGTTTGATTTCGTTACGTTTGGTTATGTTAGGGTAGGATATCCTTGACATTTGTGCTATGCACTGCTGATAGGTGGATATGTGCACACTGCTTTATTCTAATATCTTCTGCTTGTCTCTGTGGAGACATCCATATTGGTGTCGGCACCTTTGGGCCAGTTACGTTACGCCTGGTTATATTCCGTCTGGATACGTTAGGATAGGATAGCTAAAACTGTTGTGCTATACACTGGTATTGGGTGGATTTCCGCGTTCCGCTGTGCTCTAATATTTTCTTCTTGGCTCTGTGGAAGCCAGGCACTGTGTCCTCGCCACGTCAGTTTGAAATAGCTTACATTTGGATGTGTGACACTTCGTTAGGTTGGGATTGTGTAGCTTTCACTTAATGCAATACACCGCTATTCTATGGATTTCTGCGCTCTACCCTCCCCTAATACGTTCTGCATGGGTCCGCGGAGGGCAGCAATGGACGCCATGTCACGATAGGTTGTGTTAGGATACGTTTGGCTGTGTTACGTTTGGTTAGGTTAGAATAGGGTATCTTTGGCTCGTGCGCTATGCACTGCTATACGGTGGAACTCTGCACTCTGGTGTACCCTAATATTTTCTGCTAGCCTCTGTGGAGACCAGCAATATTCGACTCTGTACGTTAGGCTTTGTCAGGTTACGCAAGGTTAGATTAGGCGTTGCTATGTGCGATCAGGGTAGCTCCGACTTTCCAAGTGTACACGGCTATTCGGAGGATTTCTGCGCAGCACTGTGCTCTAATATATTCCTTTGCACTATGGAGGCCAGCAATAGTGGTCGCGGCACGTTATGTTAAGTTATATTACGTTTGGTTTCGTGACGATTGGTTATGCTAGGGTATGCTAGCTTTGACATTTATGCTACACACAGCTGTGCGGTGGATTCCTGCGATCTACACTGCTCTAATATGAACTGGTTGTCACCGGGAAGGCCTGCAGTAGTGTTCTCCGCACGTTAGGCTTAGTTATGCCACGTTTCGTTTGCTTAGGTTCTGATACGTTCGATTATGGCAGCTACGAACTTCGTAGCTTTCGCTGCCGCTCTGCGGATTCCTGCGCAACACTGTGCTCTGATATATTCTGCTTGGGCCTGTGGATGCTTGCAGTAGTGGCCGCGACACGCCGCGTTGTGCTATGTTACGCTTTGTCATTTGACGTTAGGCTATGTCGGGGCAGGATGGCTCCAAATTTTGTCCTATACACTGCTGCTCAGTGGATATCTGCGTTCCACTGCGGTCTAATATGTTCTGCTTTGCTCCGTGGAGGATAGCAACTGTGTTCTCACCACGTTAGGCTGAATTATATTACGTTTGCTATGTTCCGTTTGGTTAGGCTAGGATAGGGTAGCTCTGACATTTGTGCTGTTTACTGCTTTTCGGTGGATTTCTGCTCTACATTGCTCTAAAATGAGCTGTTTTGCTCCGGAGCGGCCAGCAATGATGGTCGCACCGCGTTAGGTTATATTACGTTACGTTCGTATATGTTACGATTTTTTAGGTTAGGATAGGGTAGCTTCGACTTTTGTGCTTTATACTGCTGTTCCACGGCTTTCTGCGCTCTACTGTGCACTAGTACGTTTTGCTTGGCCCTGGGGAAGCCAGAAGTAATGATCTCGCCACGTTAAGTTGAATTATTTTACGTTTGGTTATATTAGGTTTTGTCTCGTTTGGAGGGTGTCGCTTCGACTTTTATTCCTATTCGGAGAATTTCTGCGCCCTATATTGCTTTAATACGCTCAGCTTGTCTCTGCGGAGGCCAGCAATAGCGGTTTCGGCACGTCAGGTTGAGATATATTGCGTTCGGTTAGCTTAGGTTTGGTCAGGTTAGGTTACGTTTTCTTCGACTTTTGCGCTATAATCTGCTATTCGGCGGATTCTTGTGCTCTACCTTGCTCTACCATACACTGCTCGACTCTGCAGAGGCGAGCAGTAGTGTTCGGGGCACGTTAGTTTGAGTTAGGTCGCGTTTGGTTAGGCTCAGTTTTTTAGGGTAGCTTTCACTTTCCTGCTGTGCACTGTTATTAGGTGGATTTCTATGCTCTGCTGTGCTGTACTATATTCTGCTAGGCTATGGGGAGCCCAGGAGCAGTGGTCGCGGCACGTTACGTTGAGTTATGGTACGATTCGTTAGGCTAGGATAGGACATGTTGTGCTGAGATATTTACTGCTTGTGTGCTATGCACTGCAGTGCGCTGGATTTCTGAGCTCTACTATGGTCTAGTTCATCCTGATTTGCTCCAGTGAGGCCAGCAATAGTGGTCTTGGCCCGTTAGGTTGGGTTACGTTACGTTTGATTAGGTAAGGTTATGTCAAGGGCGGTCAGGTTATCTGTGACCTTCGTGCTGTAAACTGTAATTCGGTGCATTTTTGTGATCCACTGTGATCTACTACACTCTGCTTGGCCATGGGGAGTCCAGGAGCAGTGGCCGCTACACGTTATGTTGAGCTATGCTACGTTTGGTTTGGCTTGGTTATATCAGGTTATGCTTGGGTATCTAAGGCTTTTGTGCTTTTCACTGCAGTGCGATGGGTTCCTGTTATCTATTGTTCTCCAGTACCTTCTGCTTGTCACTGTGGAAGCCTGCAATGGTGGTTTCGTCATGTAAGGTTGAGTTATGTTACGTTTGGGTATGTTAGGTTTGGCTAGGTTCGAATAGGGAACGACGACTTTTGCGCTATTCATTGCTATTCGTCGGATTTCTGCGCTCTACTCCGCTCTAGTACATTCTGGTTGTCTCCGTAGAGCCCGGTACATGTGGTTTCGTCATGTTAGTTTGAGCTATGCTACGTTTGGTTGTGTCACCCTTCATTTGGTTAGAATAGGCTACTATGACTTTGGTGATATTTACTGCTATCCGGAGGATTTCTGCGCTCCAATGTTCTCTAGTATGCCCTGCTTGGCAATATGAGGCCACCATGAGTGGTCTCGGCGCGTTAGGTTAGTTAGGCTTCGATTGCATATGACAAGTTTTGTTATGTTTTGGAGGAATATCTTAGACTTTCGTGTCATACACAATCGGCGGATTTATGCGCCCTAATGAACTCCAATATGTTCTCTTGGCTCTGGGGTGGCCAGTAATAGTTGCATCGGCACGTTAGGTTGAGTCATGTTACGTTCCGTTAGGGTAGGTTGGGAAGGCATGGTTAGAATTTCTTTGACTTTTGTGCTGTACCCTGTTATTCGGCGGGTTTCTGCGCTCAATATTGCCCTACTCTAGCCTGCCCGACTCTGGGGTGTCGGGCAATAGTGGTCGTGGCACGTTACGTCGAGTTAGGTTATGCTCCGCTGGGTTAGGTTGGGCTACGTTTGGATAGTATAGAATAGACTTTCGTGCTATACACTCTTATTAGGTGGATTCCTGCGCTCGACTCAGCTCTACTATATTCTGTTCGGCCCTGAGGATGCCGGCAATATTGGTCTCGGCATGTTAGGCTGAGACGGGTTACGTTTCGTTATATCCGCTTAGGCTAATTTCTGTAAGGATAGCCTTGACTCTCGTGCTATACACTGTCGTCCGATGGATTTCTGTGGTCAACTGTCCTCTACTGCATTCTGCTTTGCTTTGGGGAGGCTAGCAGTAGTGGTCTCGTCACGTTATGTTGCGTTAAACTACGTTTGGATCGGTTAGGTTGGACCAAGTTTGGACAGGATATGTTTGACTTTTGTGCTATACACAGCAATGAGGTACATTTTTGCGATCTGCTCTGCTCTAGTATATTCTGCTTTTCTCTGAAGTGGCCAGGAACAGCAGTCGCGGCACGTCATGTTGAGTTATGCAACGTTCGGTTAGGTTAGGTTAGGTCAGGTTAGGTCAAGTTAGGTGTAGCATTCCGCGGCTTTTGTGCTCTTCACTGCAGTGCAGTGGATTTCGGCGCTCTACCGTGCTCTAGTACATTCTGTTTGTCTCTGCAGAGGGCAGCAATGGTGGACTCGTCATGTTAGGTTGAGTTTGGCTACGTTCGGGCATGTTACGTTTGCCTAGGTTAGGATAGGCAACTCTGACTTTAGTGCTATCCTGCGCTCTTCGGTGGATTTCTGCGCTCTAATGCTCCCTAATATGCACTGCTTGGCTCTGGCAGGCCTGCAATATTTGTCTCGTCACATTGTGCCCCGTTACACTACGTTTGGGTAGGCTTGGTTCGGCCAAGTTTTCTCTGTATATGTATGACTTTTGTGCTATACACTGCAATAATTAATTATTATTATTATACAGTGCTATACACTGCGTGCCCAGAATTTTTCCTCCGCTGTGCTCTAGTATATTCTGCTTGGACACGGGTGGCCAGCAAGTGTGCTTTTGGCACGTTAGGTTGGGATATGCTACGTTTGGATGTGTTACGTTTGGTGAGGTTAGGATAGTGTAGCTTAGACTTTTGTACCGTACGCTGCTAGTCGGCGGATTTCTGCGCTCTACTGTGCTCTAGTATGTTCTGCTTGGCCCTGGGGATGCCAGTAATTGTGGCCGCGGCGTGCTAGGTAGAGTTATGTTACGTATGGTTAGTTTACGTTGGGATGGATAATGTCTATATAGCTTTCATTTTTCAGCTATACAATGCGATTCAATGGATTTCTGTTACCTACTCCCCTCTAATATGTTCCTCCTGGCCCTGGGAAGGCCAGCAATGTTAATCGCGGCACGTCAGTTTGAGTGAGACTACATTTGGCTTTGTCAGGTTTTGCTGGGTTAAGCTGGGATAGCTATGGCTTTTGTGTTGCGCACTGCAATTCTGTGGACCCATGTGCCCTATTGTGCGCTATCTCGCTCTCTGCTTGCCTCGGAGCACGAGAGGAGTAGTGGTCGCGGAATGTTAGTTTGAGTTATGTTACGTCTGGTTGGGTAAGGATTGGTTATCTTAACACGGGATAGCTATGGCTTTTGCCTTTGCACTGCTATGCGGCGGATTTCTGCGCTCCACTGCGCTCTAAGATGCTCTGCGTGGCTTTGGGGAGGACAGCCATGGAAGTCTCGGCACGTTACCCTGTGCTATGTTACGTTCGGTTGCGTCAGGATTGGTCAAGTTTGGAAAGGATAGCTTCAACTTTTGTGCTGTACACTGCTATTCGGTGGATTTCTGCGCTTTGCTGCGCTGTAATATACTCTGATTATCCCTAGTGAGGCGAGCAATAATATTCGTGGCACGTATTGCTTGGTTAGGTTACGTTTGGCTTGGCTAGGTGAGGTTAAGTTAGGGCAGGATATCTTTGACTTTTATGCTGCAGACTACAGTTAGGTGCACTACCGCGCTCTGCTGTTCCCTTGTATATTCTGCTTGGCCCTAGGAAGACAAGCAAATGTGGACTCCGCACATTAGGTTGAGTTTATCTACGTTCGGTACTGTTACGTTTGGCTATTTTTGAATGGGGCAGCTTCGACTATTGTGCTATGCACAGCGATTCTATGGACAGCTGCGCTCTCCTCTCCTGTAATATGTCCTTCTTGGCTCCGAAGAGGGCAGCAGTAGTTGTCTCGGCACATTAGGATGTGGTAGATTTCACTCGGCACGTTAAGCTTGGTTAGGTTAGTATAAGATAGCATTCGATTTTGTGATTCACACTGATATTCGGTCGGTAACTGCGCTCTGCACTGCTCTTATGGCATCTGCTTGTCCCTGGGGAGTCCAGCAATAGCAGTCGTGGCACGTTAGGTTGAGTTAAGTTACGTTCAGTTATGTCACGTTTGTTCAGGTTAGGAGAGGATAGCTTTGACTTTTGTGCTATTAACTTCTATATGGTTGATTTCTGCGCTCTACTACGCTGTGATGTGTTTTGCTTCGCTATGGGGAGGACAGCAGTAATGGCCGCGGCACGTTTGGCTGTGGTATGTTAAGTTTCGTTAGGATGACTTTGACGTTTGTGCTGTACACTGCTCTTCGTTCTATTTTTGCGCTCTACGTTGCTCTACTATACTCTGCTCGACTTCCGAGAAGCCAGCAATGGTGGTCGTGGCACGTTACGTTTAAATAGACTACGAACGGTTTCGTTATGCTGGGACAGGGTAGGTCAGGATATCTATGACTTCTGTCCAATACTCTGCTATTTGGTTGCCGTCTGCGCTCTAGTATGCTCTAGCATATTCTGCTTGGCTCCGGAAGGTGGGGGGGGG
>NW_016908240.1:77821-79105 GCF_001483705.2 Eufriesea mexicana | reverse complement strand
TTTGCAGAGGGCATATATGACTTTAGTGCTATAGTCTGCCATTAGTTGGATCTCTGCGTCCTACAGTGCTCTAATTTTACAGATTGTCTCTGGGAAGGCCGGAAGTAGTGGCCTCGGCACGCTATGTTTATTCATGTTACGTTCGGTTAGCTTGTGTTAGGACATGTTTGTTTAGGATAGCATCAACTTCTGTTTTGCACACTGCTATTCGGTCGATTTTGATGCTCCACTGTGCTCTAGGACGCCCAACTCGGCTCTGGTGTGGGCAGCAACGGCGGTCTCGGCACGTTATGTGGTGTTAGGCTATGTTTATTTATGTTCTGTTGATGTGTGTTAGGCATGAGTAGCTCGGTCTATGCTGATGTACACGCAGATTCTATGGATTCCTGCATCCTACTCACCACGGACGAGTCTGCTTGGCTTTGGGGAGGACAGCAATAATGGTCGCAGCACGATAGGTTGAGTTGGGCACGTTGGATTATGTTACGTTTGGCTGGGTTGCGTTTGGTGGCGCTAGGATAGCATAGTCCATACTTCTGTGCTATACGCAGCTATCCACGGATATCTGCGCTCTACTGTGCTTCAATATTTTCTGCTTGGCTCTGGGGATTCCGGCAGCAGTGGTCGCGGAACACCGTACTGTGTTCCGCTGCGTTACGTTAGGTTAGGTAACGACAGGTTACGATAGGATACCTTTGACATTTGTGTTTACACAGCAATTCCGTGGATTTCTGAGCACTACTGCGGTCTACTAGCATCTGCTTGTATCTGTGGAGGCCAGTAATGGTGGCGTGGTCAAGTTAGGTTGAGTTATGTTTCGCTTTGGTGTGTTACGTTAAACTGGCTTAGGATACGCTAGTTTGACAGCTGTGCTATTCAATGCCATTCGGTAGATTTCTGCTCTCTAATGTGCTCTAATGTGCTCTGCCTGGCTCACGGGATGCCATCAATATTGTTCTCGTACCGTTATGTTTATATACACTACGTTTGAGTATGTAAGGTGAGGTCATGTTATGTAAGGGCATGCTTGACTTTTGCGCTGTACACTGAACTGCGGTGGATTTCCACGCTCTCATGTGCTATAATATTCCCTGCTTAGCTCTGTGGTGGCCACTAATAGCGGCTTTGGCACGTTAGGCTGAGCTACGATGCGCTCTGTAAGGTTAGGTTATGTGAACCTCGGTATGGTTATCTTCGACTTTTGTGCTATTGACTGCAATGCGGTGGACTTGTGCGCACAACCGCCCTTTAGTGCATTCCGCTTGCCTCCCTGTAGGATAGCAA